>NC_136815.1:84628052-84870411 GCF_951394365.1 Tetrao urogallus | reverse complement strand
AAGAAAAGAAAAGAAAAGAATTCTTTGCATCCTGAAGAGGAACAAATGTTTTAAGGACAGAGGCTGGGCAAGCTAGATTAAATAACTGAAGCAAGTCAAGACTCTGGAAGCCAGTTTTCATTTAATCAGAAGGCTCGTGGTGTTTCTGCCTCCATTATTAGTCCTCTACTTTCTGCTGTTCTGATTAGCGTTTACGTGCCCTGTGGTCTCGGAAAACCAACTAGCTCCAGCGTCTCTAAAGCAAAGCAACAAAGAAACAAGCATGCCTTATTTGTGATAAACTTGAATACGTAGTTAAAAAGCATTTCCAACAGCTTTTATTTTATAATAGCTTTGATTTTCCACTTCAATTTTCTCTATTATTTCAAGTCAAACATTTAGGAAAAATAAAACCCAGATTATTTCTTAAAACACTGCTGCCCTAGTCAGAAGGACATGGGGTTGGTACTGACTGTGGGTCTTCACGGTGGGAAGCAGGACTTCATCTGCCTTCCCCAAAGAACTTCAACACTCTTCAGCACCCACCATGGTGGGCCCTCTGCTCCCAACACAGGTGGACAGAGCATGCCCATGGATTGGCATTGTACTCCAGCATCTACACAGACTCACCAACCGGTCATGCTGGCCTTCAGGTTACAGGTACTCCCTAAAGAGAGGATATTTGTGGAGGTATGCTTTCATGGTTACATTTAGAAATACTGCATTTTGACACAGAATAGAAATCCACATGTGGATTTTTCAGTTACTTTCCAAATACCTTTTCTTTTTCAGTCAAACAAAAAAGCTAGTTATACTTAACTTGTGCTGCATAAGCAAGTTCCTCTCACAATATACCAAGAGCTTTCATACGAAGCTGGTTGGCACTTCAGACCCTGAGCCAGGTTTGTTAAAATCTGTCCAAATACCGTAAATGAAATGTGAAGGGGCTGTGCTACAAATAGAGCAACTGCAGAGGCTACGGCCTTGCCTACATTCACTCTCGTGTATTTTTACACAAAGCCTAGCACTGTATGATGTGGGTGCCAGCTACAGCTTGTACCGTGCTGCCAACACAACAGGATCCAAAAGCAGATAACAAGGAAAATTCTAGGGCAGGAATAAGATTCGTTGGTTTTTTTTTTTCTTTAAGAATCATCATTGTAACACGTTTTATAGACATCGAAAATATAGATGCAAACTGCACTACAACTGTCAGTCAAAAATCATCTCAAAGTTATCACCTCCCTACCAGAAGGGAGACTTTCTGAATAAGGTACTGCTCCAGCTCCTGCCTCCACTGCAGGAAGTTTTGTACGGTGATATGACAACGCCATGACAAGTTCACAAAGCACATTGCACTGCAAGGGATGCATGAGGCCATCTGACAGCTCAGGGACCCTGCTACAGCCCTGCCAGCATGCACAGCCTTAGCACAGTGCGTTCAGGTTCACGGGAACTTTATGACATAACTAACTGCCCAGCAACATCTTGCAGCACCAAGTTTGCCTTCTTTCCTCCCTCCCATCTCACTGAATGCAGAGGAACGCTGCCTGGCCAAGGGCTTGTTCCTTGCTCCTTGTTCTAAGGGTGAAGCACGCTCTTTAACACTTGGATTTACCACAGCAAACTTTTAGAAAGTGGCATCAGAGGACAGAAAACAAACAAACAAAATCTCGCGTGGGATTGTGGAAGAAAAACTTTTGAACCAGTCGCCTTTTCGTTTCATTAAATAGTAACAAGACTTTCTACAGAGCAGAAATCCAGCTTGAGCTGCACATCCCTACTGAAGCAGCTGCAGACTTGTTTAAGAGTTGACTCCTACTGAGGTTTGAAAGGGTCAGTAGCTCTGCCACCCTTGAAATATTTTCATCTTTCCTTCTCTTTCTTCCCCACTGATGATGCTATGCTGTAGTAACCTTCCCTTTGTCAGAGATACAGACAACCTAGGAGCTTTCTTGTGGTGCTTCACACACCCATACAGAGAGCAATTAGAGCAGTGCAAGCAGCCCCACTCTGCTCGTCCTTTTAGATGCACTCCCACACATGCGTGGATGTGTGAAAAACAAAATGCAGGTTTCAAGCAGATAGGGAGCACTCACAAGCCTGTGCTTCCCAGGCTGGTACTGAGCACACATGGGTCTGTGCTGGAGAAAGCTGTCTCTGCAGCAAGAAGAGCTTCAGCAGTGAAGGTCTGGGTTATAAAGATTGCAGCCACATGAAAGAAGAATGCCCAAGCAAACTGCACATATTTACCACATTATTTATGTGCCTGATCATTACTATAAAACAAATTATAATGCGTGCAAGTGCTTATCAATCCCTGTAACAACCTAATGTAATGCTGTAACCCTTCAAACCCTACAATACCACCCTGTGGCATTGCCTTGGGGCTCCCATAGTGCCGACTGGACTTCATTAGATTCCTAAGCAGAATGACCTGTTCCTTAAAGAAGAAAAAAGAAAAGAAGAAACAAAGACAGTTTGAAATAGCAACATTTCTAGTAGACATCATCAATATCTATCGTCTCTTGAGAGATCAGGCGTGCCACACACTGAACTTCTGGAAAGGGATCAGACAAAACTCCACCATCCTTACCTGTTTTTTCTACTTTACACCGATTCCTAAAGACTTTGGCTGACAAATGCCATCAGTTTCAGGCTGGAGCTTAGCCCTGACCGGGTGCTAACCAGCACACTGCTGAGCTCTGCCCATCACAGCTCCTCTCAGCCCCTCACTGCCTTCCTGATGTATTTATTTGGCTGGCAAAACAGAAGTAATGCTCACTGCACCCAGTGTTAGCCACTTGTTATTATTACTATCACTCTTTCTCCATGTGGCTCCAAGGAAATCTTTGCATTAATACCCACTTGCTGAAAGCACCATTCAGACCGGCTGCCAGGCCTGAGCACCCCGAGCCAGCCCACAGTCCTGCTGCAGCCCTGAGGGTGCTCTGACCTCAGTAAGCACACACAGCCCAGTGACAGGACACCATGCCAGCATAAGGCTCCAAGCTAAATATCCAACTCCACAATCAAACACCGATCACAAGGAGCTTTATTACATTTGGGATTTATTACGGAACTGCCTCAAATTTCTGTTTTAAATTATTCCTCCCAGCAGGTTCTCCTTCTTTTTGCACTGCCTTCCTTTCCACCAAAAGCATTTTAAGTTCTTCATTTTTACTATAACCTGGAGAACAAAAAAGGTCTCAAACACCTCTACTTCGTTTGCAGAGCTGGAGAACATCTGGATCCTGAGATGACAACAAAAGAAGGGAAGCTGTATAACTGCATACCTGCACTAAGAGGGTGAATATTCCTAAAAATATTCAGAATGCAACAAAGGAAAACTACGGATAATCAGAATCTTCTACGGAGTGTTTCAATTTTCACTCACGGAAAAAGAGCTATATTTAGTAGGCATTATACATTACTTTATCTTCTGGTAAATTCAGTGGAATTAAGAGAACCAGATGGCCAGATATCTATGGAGTATTCAGATCTATTACACTGATGCAGAAACATTAGAGAGGAAGAAATCCTACACGTCTTGAGAGTAAGTAGCCTGTGCAGACCACATAATAACAAATGACATCATTATGCACTGCCTTGAAGAAAATGGCCTTTTGACTTTCAACAATTTATGTGCGCCGTGGAATGTCAAGCTCTTCACATTTTCTTTTCCATTAAAAAAAAACCCTGAAGCGCTATTCCCTCTGATTAAGCACTAAGACTGCGCAGTGAAAAACCTCTACTCCCAAAAAACAATCATTTGGCAATGATCGGTGATCACAGGATTTGAAAATCCTGGTATTACAAAACACTGGTTTACTATTTAAGGGTGAGTGAAAAATGAAAAGCACAGCTCTGAATTCCAGCCTGAAAAAGCCAACCCGCCCACCTCAGCATCACTGATGCACACAGAGAAAAACATCCCAACCATGGGGAAACATTATCGCTGGCTTATTGATCACTAGCAAAGAAAACTTCCTGGACCAATTGTGTCAGCATCCTCTCCTGATGGAAGAAGCTTCACAGCGAGCTGATGGCACAAAGAGCAAGCCTTTGTTCAGTATGAA
The DNA here is from genome assembly GCF_951394365.1 of Tetrao urogallus. Lineage (NCBI taxonomy): Eukaryota > Metazoa > Chordata > Aves > Galliformes > Phasianidae > Tetrao > Tetrao urogallus. The sequence continues at coordinate 84,866,353 of NC_136815.1, read as the reverse complement.
ACCCACCCCACGGTGCAGCACAGAAGAAGGATGAAGCACTGCCAGAGCTCCATGAGAGGTGCAGATTGAGCACCCTGCCGAGAGCCCAGCTCTGGGGTCGATTTTGCCATCCAAGTGATGGAGAAACCCCCATGTCCCCACTGAGGTGCTCAGGCAGGTATCAGTGTGCCGCATGCAACCTCCAGAGGCAGTCCCTGGAAAGCAAAGCCTGACCTGCTGCACTCTGCTGTCCAGCAAACAGACCCCGAGAACTGGAAGATGAAGGAAGGGAGAAACATCAAAGTTAACACACAATTGAAATTCAGCCTAAAATTCCACTTGAAGAATCACTGTTTCAGGCACATTCCAAGAATAACAATAGCAGCTCTATTTCAACGTTATGGCTGTAGTTACCCTAACACTGCAGTACCACCGTGTTTCTGAAAGACAATCAATGACCATCAGAAAAGGGAATAGTTTTGAGATGAAATCTGATGTTCCATTTTCTCAGCCTGCAAATAAATGTGATGAGCACTGACATGAAAAGCATTTCAACTGTGCAAACACTGTTTTGTTCTATAAACACTAATAGGAAAGCACCTACCAACGCAGCCACGACTAGGTCTAGCTGATTAAAAACTATTTTAAGCAGCATCCCCATACATCGTGTTAAAAATAATTTAATGTTCTGTTTTATAACAGGGAACTGAAAAACAAGCTGACAACCAAAGAACTGTAGTGAAACACAGGCTCTGGTTTTAAAGGACATGTTGTAGAGGATCACGAGAAGACTTTTTTCTTTTTCCTCCACAAGTTTTAACACGAATACGTTCTCTAACAACATCCCTAAAAAGTATCTGCTGGAGGGTTTCCCTCCTGCTTACCCACTAACTGCCCAGCCCCCACAGAACTGAACAAATTGCATGTGCCAGCCCAGTTAATTCAAGCTCACAAATCGCTACCCCATCACTGGCAGGCATGTACCTACACAGCGTTTTCCCACACAGGTTTTACTGGTTTACGTTTAGATGCTGATATTTAGATATCCATAGTGTGTGAGTGTGAAAGTGTGAAAAGTGCACAAAGGCTAAATTAATTAGACAACTTATATTTGTTTCAAGCTGTTTCTAGAGTGTCAAGTGCTCTTTATGCACACGAAAATGTCTGGGACTTGTGCTTTTTATAGTACTGATGTGAGAACCCTGCGCCATACTCCCAGTGCTCCCAGCTTACATTTCATGTATCTTTGTTCAATTCACTGTGTTGGGGTTTATAGCAAAAAAAAAAAAAAGAAACAACCACCCAACAACCGCTCTCAGCCGTGAAACTAACTTGTGATTAACTGGCAGGAACATCGCAATTACAGCCAGGAAGAAAAAAGCACCGCTCGAAACTCTGAATATTTTTATCTACACATATGTGATTACAAGTGACTTCTTTGACACCAGATATGCCATGCATTCTGTGCACATCGCTGCAGCTTTAACTATGAACTTCTCTCTCCTTAACCCTTTTGAACACGAGCAAATTGTTCCACTCACAAAACCAAAATCCAGAAATCAAATCTCCCCGGGGTTTCCCCAACTAAATCACAGCATCTTGTCCCATGCAGGGGCAATGTCAGTGTTTGTGTACCTGTGAATTCCTTTTAGACTTCTTCAGCTAACTCAAGCACCTGGAACACCATCCTGCTAGGGGCAGGATCAGAACTAGCAAAGCCCCTTTTATTTTTTGGAAGCAGTTCTGACTTACCATTACGCTCAAGTACTATCATTCTCGTTAGCAAGGCCTGACACAAGCCAGCATGTCAGCTTTGGTGCCTTCCTACTGGAAGGAGAAGCAGCCCTGCATGAGCAGATGGACCATCCAACACACTGAGTGTACTTCAAGTACTAAAACTTCAAGTGTACTAAAAAAGAACTTTTAAGGAGAAGCCCTAACTGACAGTCCTGTGTCCAGATCCCAGACACAGCACCAATTGCTGCCATGTCATGTTGCAGGCTGGAGAAGACAGCCCAGTTGTCTCCAGCGAACACATCGTCAAGGGATTGTTTTCTGCTAGGAAATAATTAGACTAACAACACATTTCTGTTAAAACACCGTGCAACAATAAAAAAGGTTCCGATACCAGGCTCAGATTTCAATAAGCATGAATTGATAATGTACATCATTTCAGAGATGTGACAGAACTCTAAGAAAGGGTTTTGTCCTTTAGTGACTATCAGTGAAGGTCAAATACAAACATGCAGTTGGGAATGAGAGGTTCTGAGCACTGGGAACACATCCTGCACGGGAGTAACTCGGGTCAACGACCAGGGAAATCAGGCTGGTCAGGACTAGCTGAAAACACCACAGCTGTGGTCTGGACTTCCCTGTATGAAAGATAAACGTAAGAGCCAGGTTGGGCAGACAAATGCTAAGAGCTCTGCAGACAATCCTCTGGCAGCGTCACCCACATAAGGCAGGTACTGACGGCATCTCACAGATAGTACTTGTGGAGCTCTGATACTGTAACACAGCTAAAATCCAAGGAATGCATTTTTCAAGTAGCAGAGATGATAGTCCATTTATTTCAGAGGAGAAGGCCGATAACACGCTTCACGAGTCACCAACACGGTGGAATTCATTTATTGCCTCTCATTCTCAGAACACGTGGGTGCAGGAATTACCAAACACTTGTACCAACTTGCTAAGCAGCGGTCTGTCTCCTCACATCTTTAGCGCCTAACATTTGCCCAGAGAACCATCTCTCCTGGTCACTTCCCATCATAGCCCGTATCACAGCACGAGGCAGAGGCCATGCAGCCGACACAAGCAGCGTCCTGCAGCACCGTGCCTTTTCGGCGCAGCGCTTTGAACTCAAACCTGCAAAGCGACAGTTCTGAAACGCGTTTTAGCAAGCAGCTCCCGAGGCTGCAGCCCCAGACTGCCGCTGCCACTGACCTGCAGTGCTTCACTCCCACCATTGCTCCGGGTGTGAGCAGAAGCCCTCCCCGCCACGCACGCTCGCTCACACACGCTGAGCGTTACATCATGCGCTTCGCCGCTAATAGTAAAGCCGGCAGAAAGGAATTTTATTTTTACACTTTCACACCACCCACTCCTAATTACTGTCAATCAGTGTCTCCTGCATAGTACACACTGCAAATGTGCACGGCCTTATTTGTGCTGGGGTTTTCGGCAAAAATTTCCACCCTTGCTAAAAACCAACCGGGCCCCCTGACTGCTGATGGACGCACGTAGGAGCAGCCGGCAGGCACGCCGCTTTCCCCAGGAGCCATCACAACTCTCTGACTTCAGGGCACATTTCTATCAGTGCACTTCTGCTTCTCCTCTGCCAGGACACAAGTGGGAATGTGTCTGTAGTTGCGCTCCCAATCTGTCCCAATAACCACCACAGCAGCAGAAGCCGGGGGGTAATTCTGCCCCCAAACCCGCTTTCCCAGCACACGTGCCCGCACACCACTCATTTCTTTTTATAGCCTGTTTTTCCTTCTGATGCAAAAGTAAATCCAGCTCAGATGATTTCCCTGCCTTAACTTTTGTACAAGAGGAAGACAGAAAGCTAAAAAAAGAAAATTAGACACTTCAAGAAATCCGTGATTAAGACACAGAAACTAACAAGACAGATGGGCTGAAACGTTCAGGGAGCTTCAGTTCATCAGCCCATGTTTTTCAAAGTAAGCTATTGTCTTCCTCATTTAGCATTCTTAAATCCTGTTTTTCTGTCCAATAACTTGGCATCATTTCTAAACTTGGAGTCCCCTTGCTGGGCATTCCAAAATAAACCCCAATATTTATTCAGAGGGCACAGCCCTAAAACCTCGCTATGATTTTTCTCCTCTCCCATCCTTATCCTCTGTCGAGTGCAGATACACACCATTGCTGGAGCGCCCTGCCACAGAGCCCTCAAATCTCACCTGGCTGCATGCATTTGCCCTGTGAGGCTTGTTAGCCAGCAGAGACAGGTAAGCATACTATCACAGCTACACATGCCGGCCGGTGTTCCCTAATGCATCCTGCAAAGCCACAGCTCACAGTTCTCAGGTGAAGCTCCACCTGGTGTTACCCTCCAAGCCACATCTCGCGTTGCTCCTGCATGGAGGAATGACTGCTGACCCTGGAGACATACTGGAGGCCAGCTCTGCAGAAATGAAATCCCTAGGGCTAAGGAGAAGTCAGTGCTGTGCTCACTGAGAGCAAGGAGGGACTGCTTCTAGCAAGGGGCTCCCCAGCACCCAGAATGAGAGCCCAGGCCAGTCCCCAGGGCAGCCCTTTCTCCACTGAGAATCAGTTCCTCTTCTCTGCAGGGTGCACAAAGAAGCCACTAATTGAGGGGAAAAAAAAAAAAAAAAAAGAAAGAGATGAGATAGGGGGGAGAAAGAAGGAAAAAAAACCAACAAAACCTGTGACTCCGCACTTGGCAAAAGCCAGCACTCAGCAACAACCGCCGAACGCTGAGTCACTCCTTTCCCTTCCACCTGGCGAGAGGCTGCCCGGATCCATTCAGCAGAAAGCCTCTTTTCATTGAAACTGGCATAAATCTGGAGTAATTCCCTCCGTTCCGATGGAGCAGCTCAGGATTTACGGCAGCGTGACACGGCAGGCAGAATCCAGGCCACGAGGAGCTGCAGCCCAGGTTCTCCTGCACGGAGCGTGCAGCTGCGTTCCTGTGGGCCCCGCTGCAAGCCGAGCTCAGCGCTGACGCCGGCGCTGCTTCTATTTTTCACGATGCTGTAATCTCCAGCAGATGCTCTGTGAGCAGAACCCTCAGAAGAAATTTCCCTTCTTCACGCACTTGGGGAAGATTGTGACAATCTATGAGCAGAAGAATGTTTAACAGTTTGAATTAATTATTTTTTCAGATTTTTTTTTTTTTTTTTTTTTTCAGATTTCATTTAGTGCTCTAATTTGGTTTTGCCAACATTTATATAATAATTATTTTTAACGTCTCACTGGACTGTGTGAAACAAGAGTTCAGAAGGCGGCAGAAATATCTTCTGTGCAGATGATGTGTGAACAAGCAAGGGAGAAGATCAAGATTCAGGGAATACCAATCAGCTTTACCAGACAATTATCTACTGTATTTATGCTCTCAGCTTAAGGAACAGCAATGTGAGAGGATTTAAGCATGCATTAGAAGGCTTCTACGAGAAGGAAGGAGCCTGAAAAAGCTGCAGATATGCCCCCCCCTCCCAGTGTACTACTGTGTAATTGCAACCAAAATAACAAATGGCATGTGAGCACAAAAGGCAGCCTTCGAAACAGGGCTCTTTCAACAGATAAGAGTTTCCTCTTTGCTATAAATATAACACCTATGTAAAAAAATGCATTTGCACATATAACCGGGGTTTTTCCAAACAAATGCAACCGGTCTTGTCTGTCTTGGTTAAGTACATTTACAACGTTTAAGAATAGGATGTAACTGCTTAGAAATGGCAATGTGCTTGTAGTGCTTTCAATAGGGGGAACACAATGTGCTCTACAAATATTAATTTAGCCTGAACAACCAGGGAGGTATGCAAATATTACTCCCAGCTTCTACTGGAGAAGGCTGAGCATGGAAAGAGCTGCAAGGGTGATTTTCAGCAGCCTGCTCTGAGCAAGAGAAAGCTGGGGCACCTGCATGTCTGCGAGTACTTCTTGCAGTAGTCGTGTCCTGACTGACCTCCTAGCTACACTGCAAATCACAGCCCGAAACTGAAGCCCTGCTTCTCCTCAGGAGGCCCAGACAAGCAAGCACTTTCTGCATCCCGACAGGTTTCGCCGCCAGAATCAACAAGGCAGTGTGTGGACATGGGTGCACCTCATGGCACCTCCCAGCTCCTGCCTGCCCCAACCATGAGACCCGGCTGGGACACACCAGAGCTCCCTCCCTATGGAAACCAGATTTCTGGGGATTGCAGAGAAGTAAGTGGTCTGGACACAACCAGAGACAGCACCTCGACTCACAACCAGGAAAGCAAGAGCATCACTGGTTTTGGCACTCACCAAGATAAACCACTGCAGCCGTTTATCTGGGCAAGAGGAATTGCAAACAATCCATGTTGCGTGTTGCTACTCAAAACATCATTCAAAAAGCTGTTTTGGTCATCGAGGGGGTAAAAGTAGAGCAAAGCAACTGTCAGCAGCTTCTTGTCTTCTGGGGAAGGACAATGCTGAATAACCCCTGGGGCACAACTGATAAGGACAGGCCTAGAACGTGAACAAGGCCGACAGGCCTCACTGCCTATTTTGCTTGTTTACGTTCCATCTCTAATTCAAAGGGTGGAAAGAAACTTGTGAAGTAAAAGAAGCAGACAAGGAAAGAAGAACAGAAATAGTAAGGGATAAGTGACCTAAAAAGAAGCATCTTCTGGGCCATTTTTTTTCTATCACGCAACAGAATATCAGCAGAAGAGCATGAAAGGCAGAGAAATGGGTTATCTCTAGTAGATAGCGCCCTGCAGCTCCTTCCACCCAGTGACAGCACTTTTGACCAGCAGCCCAAAGAAGGTAATCCTCAGAGCAACTGTGGCACTTCAGACACGGTCCAACTCCTTCCCTCCAACACCTTGGGTTTCCATTACCGCTGTTTGTTTACAAATATTTTACTTAGAATCTTCCATGTGAGCATCTGTGTCAGAATGATCTTTTTGGGGGAAGTTTCAGCAACATGAAAGTTCACATATTCTGCAGAAAGAGAGTATGCAAATAGGTAGCTCAGACTCTATTAAATTTACCCTGCTGCTGTTGATGTTACTAGTTCACTGAGATATAAAAGTGGTTTCAGGTTGTGGAGTATGGGTAAAATTCTGGCAAACGTGTTATGCTGATCAGAAATGTGTCTTTGGCTACTGCTCTAAAAAAAATCACCTAAATGCAGTCCATTTCAAATTGTTGGGGTAGAAAAAACAACAAACAACAGCTAGCCTTCAGACCTTTCATCAGAACAAACTCATGCCTCAGGCTTCAACACAGCTCCATACTGGCCGTGGCATCTACAAAAAGGTCTGTCCTCACGGGACTCGAACAGCTTTGGGACTTTCTACATCAAGAAGCTACAGTTGGTACAGAGAGGTGTAATTACTTCAATATGTTGTCCTTTACCTGAATATGAACAGAAACAAGGAAGAAACACAGAAACATGAAAAAAGATGTAGAGATTCCTGTTTGACTTTGCTTACAAAAAGTAAGTCCAAACTAGACGCAAGGCACCAGCAGTTAAAATATCTCCAACACAGAACTTACTGGTGCAAATACTTTCTGGCAACACAGCATGACTGTATCTAAGATTCATGGTCTGCTGTTCTCTGAAATATTTTTCCCTTTCAAGATCAACACAGAGAGAGTGACACTGCCGTGCCAATCCGTCCTCCCTGTGTTGCAAGGCACCTTCACTTAAACCCCACACAATGCTGCATCTTAATTGTCAGAAATCTTCGTTAACAAATTTCCCTTTTCAGTTTTTGTGAACTGTGCCTTTCTTTTTGTTTGTAAACAAAGAAACAAATGAACAAAAAGCCAGAATGTAGAAAAGCTCTGCCAGAACTCAATTAATAAATAATGAGCATCGAGTGTTTTTGATCATTTCCTTCTGTCTGAGCCTCACAAACTGAGAGTAAAACAGTGTATGACCCTTTATAGAACAATTTTACTATCACATTACGTTCTCACTGGAAATGAAGCAAAACAAATAGGACATTCTGAATGGGAATGGCTCATCCAATTTGGTGCAACGTTACCCACTGGAAGTACAGGGAGAAATACACCATGCAGTTGCACAGCAGGATTTGCAAAGCATCTAGCTATTCACACAGAGAAATGCAGCAAGCACAACCTGAACTAACATCCCCCTACACTCTGCACTATGGAAATGTAACACTTTTCTCCTCAAAGGGCTGTATGATTTTTTGCTGAGCCTTTTGCATTGTGTTAATGAAGTTACAACTTGAGCTTGAGCTCAAGCAGCTTCTCCAGAGGTATGAATCCAGAGGGATGGGCAAGAAAGGAGAGAAGTAAAGATATCCTACCCCCTTGCTCTAACTGGAGGCACGGGAATGGGACAGGTTATTTCATACTGAAAATAAGTTACTGGAAAATATTAACTAACAAAGGGTTTCTGACAAGGGGAAGAGGGTCAGAGGCTGGGAAAGTATGTTTTGTTACCCTAGAGGAAAAAAAAGGATGAGGAGGGAACACTTTGTGCTACATAGTATTAGAGAAAAGAAACACATATAGAGACAACTACACAAGAAGCTTCCACTGCTTCCTTAAAAAATACTGGGCATGAGAACAGATTCTATCTCTATTGGCCTAAAGTTACAAGACAGGGATACGTCAATTTATACCAGCTTCCTTCATTTATAAGACACAGGATACAGAATGGCTTTTTATGTCCTGGTGTTCCCAAGTGCATCATCTGTTTGCATTTGGAAACTACAATGACTGAGGTGCCCACCGTACACACTGAACAGCCAGAATTCATGAAGTGAGGGAAAAGTCAAGCCTTCCATTACTTCAGACCCAATTTGACGAAAGCAAGCTTCAATTGACCTCTATCCAAAGCATAAACACTTCCCTTAAAAACAGCTTAAATGCCAGTACTTTCAGAGGGTTCTGTCTGAATGTTATAAACTCCATAGTGAATAAAACACACACACACACAAAAAAAAGTAATGTTTGTTGACACGTCACTGAAAAGAAGCAAATAATGGCTCACAACACAAAACAACCTAATGATAAATGTGGGGAAAAGTACTCTTTGAATGATTTATGCATGACCCATAAATTTTAGTAAGATACAAAGAATATAAACACAGCAGTTCCAATTTGCTTTCACACAGGCAGTATTTCTTTATGCATGTACCTCAGTGCATACTTGCTCTCTCTCTGAAACTCCTGTTAGACATGTAACAATCATCTGTTTTGTGAAAGACTGCACTTGACCTCTCAGAAGAACCACATGCACACCAGCTTTCTCAAAAAGACAGCAACAGCAACAAAACAACAGGTGGACACCAGAATAGAAGAGAGGACAGCCTTTCTCTTCTGCCTCTTTAAAAGATACCGCTGCCTTTCATGCAGATGGATAATGCTGCACTCACATAACAGAACATGGATTTCTCCTAGAAACTGCAGCTATAATTGTAGCTATTGCTTATACTGCTTCCACCCTGTTAGTGTTACGACTGTCCACAACACCACAGCTCAACCCAATTGCCAGAATTTCTGGATTGGATGCTCTGCCCACTTTTGCAGATAACACGCTTTTAAGGAGAACACGCTGTAGTTTTATTTTTAATCATTCATCAAGCGCTATCTCATTCAATCTAGTAAGAACTGGCTTTCATCATTTCCTTTTGCTGTATATGTTATCTGCCTGCAGTTACTACACATTATACAAAACAGCCATCCAAATGAATGGGCTGTGTTGTCCTGTTTACTCATATTGACAGCTTACACCTTGGGTAAGGACACGTGAGAGGCAATATGTATTCTCATCACAACAGGCGAGGCACGGCAAGTCCATTTCTCTGCAGGGAAATAGCATGTTGGGCCAAGCAGCAACAATAAGAAACACAAGAAACTAAGTTCCTGACCACCTCTTATTTCCATGCACTGACAGGAAGAAAAAACCCGCAGAGTCAAAGCGCTGGGCAATTCTATCATTTCATGCAACCAGCTAGTCTGCCTGGGACTCGGTCTGTTTGACTGCAAAGCGTTATCTATGGAGCACACTAAGATTCTTAGTAGATGTTGGGTTTTTTTCAACTAGAAGTATTTTTGCCACTTGCATTTCCTTTTTTTTCTTTTCTTCCTTTTCCTTTTCTTTGCTTAAAGGAAGGACGGCCCAATAAAAATTTAATGAGATAACCAGCAAAAAATACAACAGCTCTGATTTATAGAATCAGATAAAGAGATCAGAAATCTAAACACTCCTAACAGTCTTCCTTCTCGATTATTTATTGTTTGGCATATTTTCCTTATTCCCTCACAATAACATGCTGGTAGGGCAGCCATCTCACACTTATCTGCTCTTTGCCTAACAGATTCTTGCAATATTATCATTTCACATTTCAAATAATTGAGTGCAGTCTCATTACCACAACAACACTATAATGTCGGAACAAGAGAGTGGACTTCAACATACGGTTCTGTGTCACCTTGGCAAGCTCAAGAGAGCCATGCAAAGGGAAGAAAAAGAAAGGATAGCAATGAGAGAAGAGAAGAGCAGCACTTAACTCTTCCATGTGGGAAGATACGCCAAGAGGACAACCACAGTGCTTCACAGTGATGTACAAGAGAGACACCAGTGGCGGCCCACAGGTGCACCCAAGCCCCCTGCTCACCACCGCCACGTGCAGGAGTACAGCCACATCACACAACGGGCAGATGACAGTACAAACACCAACCTGACACATACAGACACTGGCAAACATCAGCCATCTCTTTCACCCCAACACAGAGGTCAAAGAGCAGTGGTAGAACAGCTGCTAGCCCAGTGATGCAGGGATAAGAAAGTCACGGAAACAGCATACGCTTGACACGTAATGGGAATTAAACACAAGTAGACTTCCTCCTCCAAATGCCACGAGAATGCTGAGTAGCAACTTAACTGAAACAAGTCCTCCAAAAAGTTACTTCTCAATGCTTGCAAAATATTCCTGGGAGTTTTTCAAGCATCATGGAAATCAGCGAATGCCTTCACCTGCTAATCGAACAAGGCTGTTTCTCATCTCATTGAAATCAACTTAATTTGAACAGTATGCAGCCGGGGCCCTTCCTACTGCTGTGTTCATTACTAGAGCTCTATAAATGTCACACCTTTATTTTATTAGTGAAAGACATATTTTAGACATTAACAATAAAAGCATTCTTGTACATGAGGTTTCTTGGCCCCCGTTGTGACTCTGAATTCTTGAAGGTCAGATAAAACAGTCTGTAGAAAGGGAGAGAAGAAAATGTTCTGCAATTTCCTTTTAAAGAGCCTCTGCAGCAAAAAAAGACAATAAATAGTCGATTTGTTACATGACTTAGGGGCAGCCACAAATGCTAAGACCACAGCTAAATGAACCTGATCATGAAAGAAGCAGCAGCTTGTTCAACGCTGCATCTACATTAGTTAAGTCGTTTTGTGATTCAAGTCCAAGATTTCACATTGTTCTACTTCCTCCTATTCCTCTGCTCTGGATTCCCTTTGTGACACTTTATCAATGGAAAATCGAGGGAGGGGTTTCCAGCTGGGAGCCCAACAAAAAAAAAAACAGGAGGTTCAGTCTGGTTTTCTCACTTGCACTGCAAGAGCCATTTCAGTGCCAGTAATAAAAGAAAAGCTACACAAAGAAAGAAAAGACACGACCTGAAATTATTTTATCATCACAAACGCTGCACTATTCTTTATTCTCCGGTACGCTTAGTCTCACACATTGCCACAATAAATTGCTAGCTTCACCAGAGCTCCTTGCAAATAAAGTATTTGTACTGAGGGACCATGTCAGGTAGAATTCCAGGGATATAATAAGAAAAAGTTAACAGTGCTGTTGGACAGACCTACTCTTGGGTATGCCCTTGTAATTTTATGAATTTATAGCTGCAATGTCCCAATTTAAGAAAAAACAATTACATACATAAATACATATACACACACCTGATTGAGCTCTCTGCTAGCCTTGATGAAACCAGGCACAACCAGTAAGGGAGGCTCACTGGCATACTGAGAGATGTGCAAATTCCTTTTTGCTCAAGCACACGTACATGGCTACATCTGGGGGTGTCATTACAGCAGCTGTAGTGTAGGTGCTTGCATTAGATTTGTAACCTTAGAGGTGGTTTTGAAAATGAGATCATTGGCACTAAGAGGATTTTCAAGGTAAGACAACAGATAGATTTGGTCTCATTTAAGACCATAAAAGACTATTAATCATACATTGGAACATTACAGAAGCACAGATCATTCGTCTTGGGAAGTACTCTGTGTAATAACAACAGAGCTCACATAAATGTATGAGAGCACAGCTCAACACAGACGACAGGTTCCTTGAACTCTAGGGTAGCTATTTTCATACAGCACCAAGAAGTCCTGCCTACCACCGCCTTCTCAAACATAAGGAAAAATGCCTCAGAAGCTTCAATATACAGTTACCCAGCCACTGCAGGCTCTGAAAGTGTCCCAGAGATGAGGGAAATCTCCTTCTCAGGCATACACTGCTCCAGTAAGGTGGCTGATGTGCCTGTAATGGCTCTGTCCAGAAAGCACTTGGAGATACAGCATAAATCAAGGTTCCTGTGACTAGAAGGCAGTAGCTATCACCTCAGTCGTCTAAACTTGGCCAAGCCACACAGGACAGAAGAGTAAAGCTGAAAGGAAACCACTGTGGTGTAAAATCAGGTATGAAGACTCTCAAACACAAATACAAAGCTGGCAGTCCTCAGGATCAAAGAGCCAGAGAGATCAGAAGGCACCTTGAGACAGCACGGCATAGTACCTGGACTCCCTGACAATATTCCTCAGCCTCTAGGACAATTTTCAACAATTTTTTCAAAAGGTAACGTGGGTATCTTGGGTACTTACACCATAATCAAATGTAAACCTTGAGAACCAACAGTTAGGGCTCTCCAAATCTGTACTGATGAGCACCTGCAAGAAAGAAATGTTTGGAGGAACTCCAGCATCATACACCTGCAGTTACCAAGACACCGTGACCATGCACTGTTTCTGTTGACACTGTTGAGGAAGTGCCTTCATTACTAATGGCAAACACAAGTTTTTCAACGAGGCTGCTGTAAAGCCACTACCTGCTCTACTTCACATCAAGCTTAGGCCCTTATTTACTCCTGCTTACGCCCTCCCTAAAAACATATATGAACTGCGTGGGCACTCTCTCTAGCTCCAGTCATTTTTTCTTTCCTGCCTTCCACAACACACAGAGTAATTCTAATTAAGCAGCTGAATGTGAAGGAGTTTAGGGGAGAGTTAAGGAAGTATCTAATTCAAATCTAATCTCAGAGGCAAACAGTGGAAAAAAATTATTTAACTTATGAAGTAATGCATCCTACACCACGACCCAGGCAAAAGGGACAGGAGCAAAACAGCCTTTAAATACATTCCTTCTCAGAACCAAATCTTGATACTGGACATATGTCAGTCACATCAAGCAAAACCACCAAAGAAATCATTGTATAATTTGTGACCACCACTCTTCCTTGTCTACTGACTCATCTTTGAGATAAGACAACAGAAAAGATTTAAAAGATTAAGAACAAAAATCCCAAAAAACAACCTGAACCTAGAATGGATAATTGTAAACTGAAAAACGGACTGGGGGGAGAAATCATTTCCTGTCCCTGCATCCTGAAGCACTAGATTTGAGAATAATTAATTAGAGACCAATAAGTTTTAAACAGCCTTAAAGGGTCTTTTTAATTTATTAAATATATTTTGCTTTAATCACATTAATTTTTCAGAGATGTACAATAATCTTTGTGGTTTAAAATGACTTTGTATTCATTTTTTAATGGAGAGTATTTTTACTCATTTAATACATTATCCTTCCAAGAAAAATTATCATACTTGACTATCATACTTAATGAGGCACTAATTAATACTCCTATTTCTCCCCATTTAAAACTCCTTTGGGAACTGAGGTCAGAAACCTGTTTTAATGCACAAGACATTTATCTACAGGACCCAAAAGGCATCTGCTTCCTGACACGCTGCTCCAAGGAGTACATTCCCTTTGAAAACTCAAGACCAGCACAAAAGTGAATCCCATTTAGGAGCCATTGTCTCTTGCTGGCACTGCCAATATCCACCTGCATGCTGGCCCAGCAAGGCTCCTCTCTTCTCAGATACTGCCCTGCCTTTTATTTAGCAGCATGAAGTTACCTTTTCCACTCTCATCAGCCTGCAGCACGCAAGGAACATAACTGAAGGGCTCTGGCACCGCAGTGTGCTTGTAAAGCTGCTTGTTCTCCTGTCAGATCTCTGCCCAGCGCCGTGACACAATGAAAGGCAGCTCCACCTTCCTGCACTCAGTGGTCAGATGGAGCTGTGGCTTCCTGCCAGCTGCTCCAGCCCTGGCTGTGCCTTGCAAAGGGCGCGGTAGGCCAGTTCAGGTTGTAAACACCTCTTGGAGCAGCAGCAGCTGTCTGGTGCTTCAAGGATTTCAGCAGGTTTAAAAAGCAATGACCAAGTGCAAGCTTTCCTAAAGTTCTTGTGAAATTTGCACAACACTCCAACTTCACACCTGGGTTTGCTCCACATTGTATACTAATTGCAATTATCTAAGAGCAGCTCTGTGACTGGAGGAAGGGAGGAGAGGAAGGCTTCCTTTTGGCACAGCTTCTTCATAGTTCAAAGGACACATATGGCCTGCAAACACAGTGCAGGGGATAATTTAAAATTAAAGGAGAGATGGGAGGAAAATGAGAACACAGCAGCAATAAACAGTGTTGCTCGGGATCTATTCGACTGGAACTTTAAATAAACAGAAAAGAAAAAAAGAAAAAAAACAACACCCCTACTTTCATTTCATATCCAAGCTGTCTGAGCAAGGGACTCCATATAGAACTTGCAAGGGTAGCAAGGAACGTCTGTTTGCATTGTAAAAGGATAAAGACAGTGTCTAAGGCAGGCCTGCTCTGCTTTGCAGCTCCTAGAAGCCTTGCAAACGGAGCTACATGATGTCAACAGCCTGTGAGCTGGTGCCTCTGCCCGCACTGGATCCCAATGGACATCTGCTCATGGCTCTACTCTCAGTTAGAGAGACACCAGTTCCGACTCAACCACCAAAGGGCACTAAATAAATACATAATAAACAAACAAACAAAACAAATGTAAAAATAACAAGAAAAGGAACCATCCACAACTACCCTCAGTTGTAATTTCTACACAATTATTGCACAACAACCGCCCATAATGAGAAATGAATTTATAACCACACGCAAGCTATATTTACCGGTGGGCTGGTGACAAAGCAGAACAGCAGGAAACCACAACGTGTGTCTTCATACTTGTTCCTCCATAGAGCAGAGCACAGCAGGCTCCCTGTGCCACGGGGAGGGCCACGCAGGTGATCCTGGACACACCAGCACGAGAGGAGCACGGCAGCACGGGGCAGGAGGCAGCAGCCACGTGGGCACGAAGGTGCCACCTGACATCTGGGGGAGGCCATGCCAACATGGGGCTACAGAGACCTGCGTGGCTGCCAAGTTTCACAGCTAGGCCACCCAAACAAATACGGAGTCTCATCTCCAAATGTACCTTGCTTCCCTAGACTCCCCAGAAGGCATTAAGTAAGAAGAAAACTAAAAATCTCTACCTCACTATTGGACTGTTCTGACCTCCCAGGACACTCAGAGCGTGGGAGGTATTCCTGCCCCTGGAAATGAACAGCATTCCCCAGGAGCGCTGCCCTCTTCTCTTGCCAGCAGTGTAACAGTCAATTCCCCCAAACCGGGGGTCTGGGACACCAAGACCAGTCCTCAGGAGGAGGCCCACAGAGGACATCCACTGGGCCTCTGCTGAGGAGAGTCAGCTGGGTTCGACTCCATCACTAAGCTCAAGGGACCTCCACAAACACCTCTGAAAATGTCACTTTTGGGGTAAACTTGGCTGAAAATGAATCACAGCTTCAGAGATTACCAACAGGACAGTCAGGCCAACGGACTCAAGGAAGACAGGCGGCACGCTGAGGACAGACGTGTTTTCTCAGGCTGACACGGCACGCCGGTGCGCTGTGTCCAGGAACAGGTCCTGCTGAAATTTTATTTTCCTTTTTTCTTGAGGGATTATTTTTAACTTGGACCATTTCCCAGGCCTGGCTCAGAGTATGACTACAGAACGCTTATGTCAGCACAAGGAAGCGATCTAACGAGCACCCAAGGGGGTAAGGGCGGGGGTGGGGGCAGGATGGCTGCTTTCACCATCCCGGCCACCTTAATGAGCTTGTAACACAACAGCTTACAGACAGCAGGTTAAAAAGTCACAGTGCCAAGTTAACCGAGGAAAGCAGATGACAAAAACAACAGCGCTCACTGGTTTCTGATAGCACTGGGCCTTCCCTCTGGGAACAGAAACCTTACATTCAGCCTCAGTACAGCACGGCTCCTAACACTCACGTAGGGAAAGCCCTGCAGCCTACAATGCGTGCTATGATGGAGACAAACTCCACACATGCTAATTACTGCTTCCTGCATTTATGCTGACCGATGCAGTACTCTTGCTCTGACAGCAATGAGTGAACCTGTCATGAAAAGGAAGGACGCATTGGGCTCGTTATTGATCCTGCCTAAGTACGATCACACTGTCTTGAAATGAAGCCCAGAAGGGCACTGTTGTTCCAGAACCGAGTTGCTTTTGGAAGATGAGTCAAGAGCATTTCCACGTACTTAGAACTCTTCTTGATGCTGCTGACAACTTTTCCTGGCTTTACAGACACATTTTCTGATCCTTAATGTATTTTCTTCTTACTGCCGAGAGAAAGAGCCACACAAATAAAGAGAGATCTGACTATCCCAGGAAATTACATAACTTACAATACAGAGTGCTGTCAAATATGCACAAAGTTAGCTAACTGAAATAATACGATCTTTTCCCTTTAATACCCTTCATTTATAGTCATTGTAGGTGCTACATGTAGCAACAATAAGTGGAACAATTTCAAAGAGCACTTTTCGTATTGAGACAACTATTTTATATCCCTGTGTGAAGCAGACAATTACTACAGCTCACTTTGCGTGATGGCACCAGAGAAGGGCACCGTGAAGTAAACCCAGAGAGGTTAACTGTTCCCTAGAACCAGAGCTAAAGCTCAGACCAGAGAGAGGCAACATCCACAGCCAAACTAACTTTCTTAACAGCACCTGTATCTGGCAGGCTGAGGAAGGAGCCTCCAAAAGGCACAATTCTGCCTCATCACTGAGGCTTCCTGCAGCACCAGCAGTGTACGGGGCTGACCTCTGCTGCAAACAAAACATCATTTGGGATCGGCACATGCGTGGGTAAGTTGTTCAACACCGAAAAGGATGAGCTCAATTTGCAAAGTATTAGACGAAAGTTACGTAAGAAGCTTTTATTGTAATCATGTGGATACATTGAGGCCTTGGTTGACAGCACTGCTCCATTCCCATTGTTCAATGGGGATGAAATAACACCCAGCTTAAAAAAACAGAATAAATAAATAAATTTAACAAACCACCGAAACCAAACCATATACAAGCCAAAGAATAATGGACAAAAAGTAAATGCATCATCAAGCACTCACTGTGTTTTATGTTCCTTTTCTTCATCAATTATAATTATTGTGATGTTAATAAAGTGTTAAATGACAAAGTTAGATCACAAAGCAAAACAGAGACAGAGAAGGAAGTTAGCATATACCATCAGATGTGACGTGTGATAAATACCAGGAAGATAGCACAACCCTATGGACTAAGTATAATTTATTACTAGTCATCAGATTATGGCATCTAAGCTCAATGCAGAAAATAAGTATTTCAAGCACGGCTAGAATAATAGCACCGAGCTATGATGTACGTACCGAAGTACGTATGATACTAGTTCAAGTGTTGTCTCAAATTATCCTTCATAGCTGGAAAACAGAAATATGCTTCTAAAACTTATCATGACAAATCTGATCTCATTTTCAAGTGTTCATCTTTGCATTATAGCATATTCGTAAATGATGCATTTGTGAAGGTGGGAAAAGAAACGAGAGTAGAGGTTAATTAGTTAAATGTAAATAGTAGGGAAAATGAAAGAAAAAAATCAGAAGAAATTTGAGCTAAGAAATATGAAGAACATTTTGTATGTGTGTGTGCATGTGTGAAATGTAATACAATTCCAACTTTAGGTCACTTGGATTACATCTGTTCACGCTGTTCAGTTCTCAGTTTCAGAAGTTTTAGGGTTTTTTCACACATGGTTTTAGAAATGGTGCATACCTCCAACTTGCATTACATACTGCCAATGTTTCCAAATAATTTAAAGTAAACCACAAGTAGAATGAGGTAGATTACTGCCACTATTTTTCATTGTTCCAATGTGCTACTAGGCTATTCATAACCAAAAGGAAATTAATATTTTTTGAATTAGCAATTAGGACAAAAAAAGTATTTGGCAAATCTATTTAATACAAGTACTTAATAGATAAGTGTTCTAGGCCTCGGTTTTTTAGACATTCATTACTGAATTATGACTTTATTCTATTAGCACTTTCAACAGTTTTTTTAATGTAAAGCGTAGCCTTGCTGATTTGCATTAATATTGAGGATACATATCTAAATAAATGAATGAAATCAATAATCAATCAACAAAAAGTATCCATCGATCCATCAGTCAACATAAGCCTTGGGCCTCGGTTCAGGAGCAGGCCTCCTTTGAGGAATACAGAAGAGACATCTGAATACTCAATTGTATTTGATTCTACATACTAAATACTTAAATGCAATCCCGCCTTGGATCCAGAACACTGCAGACCCCACAGCAAGTCACACAGCATCACGCAGCCGGGGCAGGCACTCCTGTAACAGATCCCATGGACACAAGCAAGGGCAGGAGGTCCTCTCACAGCCCCTGCCACAGCAAACAGGCAAATTCCCAAAGCTGCAGCTTGAAAGGAAAGGTAGCAGTTACCTCACATCGTGATACTCCATTGAGAAAATGAAGATAAAGCAACCTGCTAACAATTATCCTCTGGATGTGAAGCCAGGGTCTAGGTAACACCTGTGGGTGACATTCCAGACACAGGCAGAGTTTTCTAAAGTACGCCAGTGAGCCTCAGAGAAGAGGCTGAAGAGCAGAGCTCCAAAAATACAATCTCTTCACATATCAACAGGGCACGTAAAGGGTTAACAAGCCACTGCTGGCTATGTTCTTTATTAATCTCACCCCTCCCTTATTTAGCAATTTCCGCCTTAAATCCCGGCTTCTCTTGACCATTTCCCTCCCAATTTTGGGTCCTTTTCCTCCCAAGATTATCATCTGCTACAAGTTCCCCCTCCTTTCCCATGCCCGCATTCCAGGCTTTGTCCTGCTTCTCTGCAACACCCGACTTCTGGCTGGGCTTCACGCTCACCTCATATTTATGGCTCTCCTGCTCTTCCAAGCTTGCAAAGCTGGTTTTCACTCTGCTGCCTACAACTGCCAGGACAAGGAATAGAGTCTGCAAGCTGGAAAGAACAGCTCGTGAGCACCAGCCATCAGGAGAGCTGGGCTTTGTCACTAGAAAACCAAGGTGGAAATGCACACCTTGCGACTTATTTAGTTCGAAGCCTGAATGTTTCTGTCTAGAATGTCTGTTTGTATCTCAAGTCACAAAGAAGCCATTAGTACCAATAATGTGTCATTACGGGGGCGTCAGCAGAGACTCTGCAGCTAAGGTTAATTTGAGATGCACAATTTAAAGCAGAACTAAAATCCCTCCATTTCACACTTTAATGACTGAATTCAAATCATTCTTCAAATTTGACACGGTAGCTGTTAAGGGGACCCGTGCACTTTTCTTTTTTTGCCAATTTTTAAGTAAAATGCAAGCTACCTATTTAGAAGAAAAACATTACAGATCCTGCCTTGCAATCATTTTAACCCATTTTCCCCTTAGATTTCTTCTCAGCAGCTTAATTCTTTGTGAGTCTTTATACTTTGCCCGTTCATTCTGACATGCAAGATTATGCCTGATACAGGCTACTTCTGCAATTTGTAAAACAAATAGGCAGAGTTAATGATTTCACTCATAGTAATCCACATGACTTTGCCAAGATTTGCTTACCTTAAGCACACTACATCACTAACACAACAGTAGTATTTGCACAATTCTCTGTTGTAAGTATTTCTACTCTCAACATCCTGCTAAAACACTGAAGCGATACAATCTTCATTCTTCCCGTGGAAAACCAAGGCAAAGACAGTAGGATGCTGCAGTTCAACAACAGCTTTAAGCTGATCAAAGCAATGACCAAGAAGGGCATTAACACCCTGCCCACCTCTTCTTCCAAGTCTTTCTGACTTCTCCCTCCTGGCAGAAACACCACTCCTGATAAACTAACCAAGTAATGGGGACTCACCTATTTGAAAACCAGCTTGCCACAACAAAACTGAGCAGCCCACACTTAAACAGACCTTGAAGCAACAATTCAAGCAACTTAGGATCATACAGGGAACGTGCAACACAGCAAGAAATTGAGCCAAAGTCTCCCAAATCCACTGATAGTTTTTATCAAGACGCTTCCCTGACCACAGCTGATAAGATACAGTAAATAATTAAGCAGAATCTCATTACAACACAACAAATCAGCATGATAGGCTAAGATTCATGCTGTTAAGCAGAGATGAAACAACTATCAGTGAAACACCTCCTGCCTTCTCCTGTGGATTCCTCAATACAGCTCACACTATGTCAGAAAAATACACAGAAATGCTTTCTTGCCATCCAACGCTCAACTCGATTTCGTTCTGAATTTTGAAGAAATCACAGCACCAGCACATAGACATTCTTTGGAGAACTGCCCTCCATGCTAAAAATGGCAATGGAATTGCACAAGGGGGAAAAAAATTCCAAGAAATCTTTGACTCATCCATTGTTATTCATCAGGTTTCTGGAGCAGAGAATGGAATGCCGTCAAGCTGAAACTGACAACGCTGTTTTCTGATCTCTAAGTGATGTCAATCCTTCACGAAGCCACAAGTGCTGAGAAAATTTTCTCTGCAGAATTCTAAGAATGACTCTTAAATTTTGTTAGTTTGGGGGGAGGAAAAAAAAAAAAAACAACAACTGAGCTAAAAGAAGGACATGAAATTAAACTCCTACGTAGGCACGGTTTTGAGTACTGAGAATATTAGGATTCACAGCTTTGTGCTCTCCGTGACTCAGACTCGCTGCCACAAGAGTCAAGAGACCTGGGACCCAACTGGAGCTCTGCAGAATCCTGCTGTATTGTGTGATTTTATTTTTTGCTTTCTTTTACTACGTAGCAGCAGATATGCCCCCAAGGACTCAGCACAGACTTTGTACCTGTTCAGTTGATGTATTTTGCTCCAAGTAGCTTTCACCCAGCAAAACCAGATTTTTCCGCTATCTAGTTCATATGGTTTTAGAACAACACAGCGCCGACCAAATATAACAGCAGAAATGGCTTCAATAAAGTTCTGAGAATAACACATCTACTCCGGCATGCCAGCACACTATTTTTAATTGTAGCTCATTAAAGATGTAATAGAAGAAGAATCACATCCACTTCCACCACTGCTCCGTCAAGGCAGTGAGCTAATCCCGCTGCTGTATCGTACAAAAAGGAACACTTCTGCATAGTGATTTAGGTAATCTAATTGAAAGGCAAAAAGCAGTGATTCACTCCTTGTTCTATCTGTTACTGCAACATGTTTTCTGCCTATCACGGGGCCCAAGCAGCCGCACAGCAATTGGTTGCAAATGTTAGTAAAACAGAGACCTGGAAAATGAAAAAAAAAACCAGCAAGTCAGATGAAATGCTGAACAGGAAAAAGAAAAAAAAAAAAAAAAGAAATCTGGACTGCAGACGAGAAGTACTTTACAGAACAGCATGCAAATGCAGGCCTGTAAGGTAATTTAAACCAAATGCAGACTGCAGACTGAAACTGAAGTAGTTTGGTGAGTCAGCACAGTATGAGGACACGAAAACTACACATGAAAAGTGCAACTTTTTTTTGTATAATGCATACTATTTCATACCAGTTTACCAGAAACAAATTAATTGTCTCCTTCATGATTAGCCTCCTTCTCCTCTTTTTGGACTCAACCTCTACCTTCCAGAAACAAGCTGCGTGCAGGCTGACTAGCTGTGCACTCTGATGTCTAGGACTTTCATTTCCCTTTCACAGAAATTTCATCTCCAGACCATGACAACGTTAATAAACAATCACTGTTTTCCTGTCTTCCAAGATTACTTTCCTCTGGAAATGAAAAAAATACTTTAAACCAAAGCTGCGGAGAATCATTACAGGCTCCAACAATGTAAATGTCTCCCAGATTTTGCCAGCCCAGAGGCTTCAGCCACCTACAGCTCTGGTGCACACTAAGTCCTGAGCACTGACCATGCAAAGGAAAGCCAGCCTCGTCTCTGCTTCAAATATTTTCAAAGCCGTAACAGTTTTTAAACTTACAAAGCAATTTTCATCTTCGTTTTCATCTCATCCTTGCCTCATACTTTCACAAGAACGTAATCCTGTGAAAGCCACAACAATTGCTTGTTCATTGGAGACTGTCACTCTGTGAAGTGCTTTCTGAGATAGATTTGTATGGACAGGCGTGTGTAGCAATGAATAATCCAAAAATATCCACAATAGATAATAAGCAGAGTCTAGAAAAAAAATACCATGTACTGCAAACATGGCCCAAGTTGGAATGAATGCCGACAGTAGCAACAGGACAGGAAGAGCAAAATGTTATTGTATGTTACTGGCACGCAGCCCATAATTACAAAAAATACTGCAGCATTCCCCAGCAAGAGCAGAAAATATTATCATTGCAAACAAAGCAGCTGCAGCACCCTGCCTGTTGCTGCAAACACACTGCGGACACACAGCAGAGGCAACAGAGGAGAGGGCGGCTGGCTGCTGAAGGACTCCCAGCCTGTGGGTGGCACGTCTTCTCAGGTCCACAGCTGCCCCGCACCAGAGCATGAGCAGCTCCTGGTCAGCAGCAGTGGGCTCCCACATGGGCTCCAGCTGCCAAGCCCTGTGGCATAGGAGAAAATGGTTTTAGCAGTCTCACAAATCTTTCTGTTCCAGCTCTTTGGTGTTAACTGCTGTCTTACCTGGCTGTCTCCGACCCTCTACAAATGGTGTTTAACAAGAGGCTAGCAAGAGGCTCCCAAGCATCAGACGACACGCAGCAGTGCTGCTACAACCAGTACAGTTCGTCTCCCACGACGGTGAGCAGCCGCTCCACTGTGTATTACCCACACAGAAGACAACAAGCACACAAGTTTCTGGTCAGTGCTCTTCCCCACCCTCCACCCATGGGCTGTCAGCACAAGGCACAGTCCCACCAGCTACAATTAAGCCGCAGCTCAGCTCCTCTGCTGACAGGCATGTAAAGCATACAGATTAGCAGTCCTGGTTCATCATTCATAAGAAGTAGTTCTATAAAGTTTGGTTTCTACATGAGTCATGACAAAAAACTCAGCTAAGGAGCCAGACACTTTCTCCAGGCTTTATGTATTTGCAGAGTAGAAAACAGAAATAGAAGTCTGAGCAGTGAGATTAGCAGAGAAGGAAACCCCGTTCAATTGAAAGATACTTATTTCTAACTTGAGTTTCCTCTATAGACTGCAGACAGTTACAAAGTCTCTGGACAAAGCTGCAGAACCTCATCTTAGCCTCAGCTATCAACAGCACTACCCGTATTCAGAATCTCCCCACAGTCCTGCAATGCTAAAGCTAAGTTTGAGACATGCAACATCAGCTGTTTGCCAGTCTCTTTTAGAGATACTCTAATCATCATCTTATTTTCTTACTGCTGACCAGAAAGATGACGCCTTTAGGAGGGAGCACATTAACTGCCATACCACAATGCTGCCCAATTCACCAGTGCTTCTTGTCTTTCACACAGCAGTTTTTCTCTGTCAAACACGGAGATGACTGTAGCAGGAATGTATGCAGTCGGTTGCAAGACTACATTTTTGTATTCTCATAAGCCATTCATTGGTTTATAGATACAAAGTCCCACAGGGAGGGCTGCTAATCCACATAAAGTCTCTGGGTGCAGGATCTGACTCTGACGTAGCAGATGTGTAAAATAACATCTAACCCAACATCTCCCCAGTAACTCTGCAGCTAGAGACTGAAAAGTCCTAAGAATGTGTCCAAGGGCAATGAAGAAGGGGAAGGATAAGAACAGGGACCTGTATCTAGAAAGCAAAGAAAAGTTCAGGCTTTGTGAATTGTTTTTTTTTATGGTGTAGTTATTTTTTCACATCCATAGCCAAGCTGCGGCACCACAAGTGAGGACTACTGGGGGCTGGGGAGCACAGCCACTGAGGCCTGCTTTGATCCACAGCAGACTGATCAACTAACTCCTTCTTGGTTTCTGGGAATCTTAAAGATCCTACCTCTGAAGCCTCCAAAGCCTCCTACTGTGCCTCCAAAGACCTTCTTCCAAAAGGAAGGTCTAACTCCTCGAGAAGAAAACACTTCTCAACAAAAAGCACACAGCTCTGTAACACTGATCACCACAGAGGCCCCTCTCCACTCTCAGAGCTGACGTGTGGAAAACACAGCCCCCATGGTTTTACATGCAGAGAAGAGTGGCGGGTGAGAAAAAAATCAAGATCTTGTTCAAAAGTCCCAATTTAAAACTTCTGGCTACTCCCATTTTATGAAGTTAAAACCAGTCTCTGCTAGGAGCTGCCTGAACTTCAGATCTGGATCCTGCCCTTTGCAAAGCTGCTAGTGGGCTTGGATCCAAGGCTTGTGTTCAAGCTCTTATCTACTCCATGCTAAAACGACTAGAACCATGCATTCTTTATAACAAATAGCCTCACAGAGAGGAAGCACAGTATTGGCACGGTTCATGTTTACATCACTCTTCCAAAAGCCAAAACACATGGTTGAAGTTGGAAATATAATAGTTTTTGTGTATTTTGCCTAATGTGGTTTACAGCCAGATCAGTCAATGGCTGCGTCAGCTTCATCCATTTCAGCGGGTGAGGCTCAGGAGCAAAAATCCCAGGTGATGCTCACCAGCACTGAACACAACATGGGCACGGGCAGCAGCACAGACGTGGCCGTGCCCTGCTGCAAGGGGGCCCTGGCTGTGCCACGACACACTCAGCTCCCCGCAGTGAAGGTCTCCATTCTCTGTCCCCACCACCTCCTCTTCACAAAGGCTTACACACACTTACATAAACAAATGAACAATTCCATTATGTGCCTGGCAGCCCGTGCACTTTCTTTCTGCTTCACAATAGAGGCGCCCCATTGAAAAGATCCATATACAGGGGGAAAAAAATCTAAGCAAGTCTCCAGCAAGCACACATATTATCAAAGCCTCATTTCCACTTAACACAAGTTGCTTTGGGAACGAATGCAGCTGACTTGAGGGGAAAAACACAAACAAACAAACAAGCAACCTCTTTTTCCATTAGCTAGGAGAAAAAAACAAAACAAAAAAAAATCGAACCAGTGCCATCTTTGTTGAAGGGCTCCACTGAAGTAATGGTTTAGAAGAGCTGAGGAGCATGGATGGGGGACAATTTGTGACTGATCACTGCCATCTGAACATGGCACGCTGACAGCTGAAAGAAGAGCAGAGAAAGGCAAAACAAAACAGGCATGTGTTTAATCCGGGCAGGCTCAGTCCCCCATTTTCATTCCCAGTGAAAAAATAAAAGGCTAAAGGAAGTCGGTCCCTCCGCCTGCTCAGCACGCACACAGCTCCCTGCCTCACACCACAGGACACGCGGATGGAGGCACTGCTTCTTCACGTGCTGGAAAAAAACACTGCAATATCTTGAAACGCATCTCTCACCACCAAAGAACCTCCCTTTCCCTGATACTGCCAGCGAGCTCCTCCACTCCCAAATGCACTGAAATCTAAACAAGACTCAACAATTTTGTGACTGCGACGGAGAGCTGATCGAATGATTATAAAGGTCACGCAGATGCTACAAAGATATATTCCCCTGAACTTCAACATGAGCTTCCTCAGAGACCAACAGCAAAAAGGCTGCCGTGAAAGGAAAATCGTGCACGTTATCTCTGTCAGATGTCAATGAAAAAAAGACAGGAATAAAAGCATTGTGACTTGCACTCCACAGAGCTCAGAAGGAATGCTTGCTGACAGAAAATGGGGACTGGGAGGAAACAAGGTGGGCTCACAGATGTCACAAAGGGCTCACTGTGGTTCCCTCCCTTTCTCACCAGCCTGGTCTGGCCACAACTGTTGTCCTATGCCTGTAGTAGGGTGAGCCCCAGAGAGCAAAGTCTTGTAACACCTGAGCTGCAGGGATGGGGGGAGAGATGGCGAAAGGAAGGGGGAGTTGCAAGATCCAGAGCTCCTACATGGCATGTGGCAGCTGTCTCAAATGTATTTGCATTAATGCCTCACTTCACAACTACAAAAATTGCCTCACACTCCTACTGGCAGAGTCTTGTATCCCCTTTTGTGTTCACAGTCCCTAATGCAAGAAGTGCATGTAAAAAGAAGTCGTCCACACCGATTTGCAAGTTTCTAACTTTTTTGGATAAATCTGTACAAATGCCTAAAAGGACTGGTGCAATTTCCCAAGAAATGGCTCCAGTCCACCAACCAGAAAGGAAATATTTAGCTCCCTGCAGCGAGTCTGTTATTTCAAAAGAAACTTAATAGCTCTATTCCTACAGAGCAAATACAGAGCAATCACCAGGGGCCAGCTATGCTCTCCTTTCTTCTGAAACCTGGTAAGCAACAAATGTCTGCAAATGCCACCAGGCAAAGGGTTTTGATATTCTGTACAGTTGTGAGGTTATATGCCCTGCTCCTACTATGTTATGTTGGTTCTTCTCATTCTGCAGGTTTCTTACAGTAATTTTGCCTTCTTCAGCACACTTGTAGGTCAGAAAGGAATAAATAACTTTTTTTTTTTAAAAAAAAGGTAGAGCCTGCTTTCTCAGTTTTCATTTAGGCAGCATTTCATTGGCTGGTTTTACAACTGTAACATTTCCTCTAAACTAGACAAAATAAGAAGACTCAGAAGTCATTCTTTTCTAATGAGAGCAATGAAAACAAAAAGAGAAAGACTACAGGGAAAAGGTGGGCTCTTCATTGGAGTTCATAATTAATTGTCTTTATTAAAAATATTTAATAACTCAAGACAACACAATTCAGCTTCATTCAGGGAACTCCTAGTTCTGCTGCTAGTCGAACATCTAAGTGCGAATTGCAACTCTGGTTATGAAAGGGACATTATTTTCTTTCTACTTTTAACTCTTCTTGTTCAAAGACACACTGATGAAGCAATTAAGGGCGACACGTTTATTACAGCTGGTGGAGTACTAACAGGCTCCGTCAAGAAGTTGGGTAAGCACCAATGAGGTGCTTGAACATAAAAATGAGAACTATGTGTTTAATACAAAAGTATCACTTAAGAATGCTGTAAGCTCCAATTACTCATGACATTATCAGCAACAGTAACATAACTGCATATGCGTTCTTCTGGCAGTGCATTGCATTTTCTTCAATAGCTTTCTTCTGCAGAGTTCCCATGTCACACAGATTCCAAACTCGGAAGTACTTAGGCGCACGCCTAACTTTCAGGGAGAATAGCCACATTGATTTAAACAAGGTTCAACCCTTACAAATGTTAGAATGATCGCCTGTGTGCAGGATCGGACCTCACAGGGCCCATTTTCCAGCAGATAACTGCATTACATATATTTTTGCTGCTGTTCTTCTTTCCCTCTCTCCGCTATCTTTATCGCCACGGGCACAAATATGACACTCGGAGGTAAAAAGGATTAATTTAATCACAAACTAACCGTAACTTACGAGATGACCCTCCAGTCACTCACCTCAAACCATCTGAGTGTTTCGAGATGTTACTGCGCAAGTCTCCTTTCTTCTCTCCCCTCTCTCACATGAGATGCTGCAGCGGTTTTTTTCTGATGCTTCGCATTAAAACTCTTTCCTGGGCTCCAGGATCTTAAACAAAAACAAACCAAGAAACACTCAGAATGAACATGTCATTTCAAGCGATTGGTGGGTGGCTCGGGGGAAATCCCTGACCTTTCTCCAATGTATATTTCATTACCTTCAAGTGAGTGTGCTAACTCCCCACAGCAGAAGCACTCTTCTGTGGGCTGCTCTTACAACAAAACAAACCAGCAACTATTTTAGACCAGTGAAAAACATGCCATTTTTAAAATCTCTATGGCAGTGCGCTACAAAGTGTTTAAAGAAGGATCTTGTGTACAACTGGGCTCCGCAAAATAATGAAGGAGAAAAGGGACGAAAGCTCAGAGATGCAAATCAAGAAGAAAAAAAAAAAAGATAACCATTATGTAAGCATGAAACTGTTAGAGGGGAGAGCAATGATTGGCTTTATTATCATTGCAGTGCTACCACTGATGTTATTACTAGCAGTAACATGCATAGCTCCCGAATCGGAGACTTTTTTGGAACAGTCAGGGGACACAGCGACGTGCCAGGGAACCTGCACAGTGCCTACACTACAGAACCCAGCCCTAGCAGAGGAGAGGAAGGAAGGGAGGAGGAGGAGCGACAAAGCACTGAGTAAGAGAAACTGGCAGGTCTCTAACACAATCAATTCTGACGTTCTCCACCATCGCCAAAAAAGGTCTGAATGGGTCTGACCACGACCTACGCGCTGCTGCGCTACGCCGAGCGCTTCCTCGTCCCCTCCCGCACCCCCACTCCTCTCCTCACCCCTACCTGCGGTGCCTCAGGCAGCGGCTGAGAGCCGGCAGCCCAGGCTGTGTCAGCAGGAAAACCCCTCGGCTGCGAGCAGCCGGCGCTGCCAGCCGACGCAGAGCTCGCTTTCCCTTGGACGGCACGCTCCTGCATTTGCACGGCCCCGCTGGAGCGCAGGCATCCCGGTTATTCCCTCCGCACCATTTTTAGCACCAACAACTCTATTCCTCTGCATTCATTCTTGTGCTGCTGAAAGCCTGAACGGCGAGCCGTTCCCGTGGCTACACCTGTGACTGACCCCACCGAAACCAACAACCTTTCACAACGTGACAAAGAAGAGAGTTTGACCTTGCGTGCAGTTGAGCCGAACTGCTTCGGGTTTTCTTCCCTCAGCTATGACAGACAGACACTCTGAACAATTTTTTCCATTGCTTTTAATTAAGAAATGGAGACATTATCCACAGCCTTCTGTGGCTGTACATACTTCAGAAAATACAACTAAAGTGGTCACAAACTCTTAGAAGTACAGCTTTCCACATCACACTTTACCTCCCCCCCTCCCTTAAAGAAAACCCAAAACTCAGCCCAAAGACCAACACGCAAACCAGGAGCAACATGGGCTTCCCCAACCCTGCCCAGGGCCTGCACCTGTTTCACCACTCCCACAAGTTGCTTACAGCATGAACAAATCCCCAAATGCTCCATTTAAATTATCCTGCTCCTCTGTGCTCCTCCATGCTTAGGCTGCTCCTGCTTCCCTTGGGGAGCCCGCTCTCACGCCTAGCAGCCAAGCCTACAGATTTGCAGGGAGGGGACAGAGCCCTCCAAAGCTGTAACACAGATCCAGAGAAGGCTGCGAGTTCAAAGTGAAATGAGGACAACCTGTCCGTGACTCATTCCACCCAGAAACGATTCTTAATTTAAGAAAAACTGTTAATTCTTTTACGGAATGCCCCCCCTCTGAACCAACGAGCTCCTGCCTCCCTCCATCTTTCCCCAGCTCAAATACAAGGTAGTTGGGGACTCTATTTTAAGACTGAAAACAGTGTAAAATCCTCCTGCCCTCATGTCTCTATTAAAGAGACAGACTGTTTTTTGAGGGACAGATTCCCAGCTATCCTGTAGACTTTTCACATGACCTAGGGGCAAATGATATGTGACACTTCCTGAAGGGCTGGAATAGCTGTAAATGACACCTGAGCTTCTACGGCGCCTTTTAGGTATGAGAGTTTGGCTCCTAATCATAGAATCATAGAATCACCAGGGTTGGAAAAGATGCACATGGTCGCTTCACCCTGATTTTCCTGTGCCTCAGTTTCCTCCATCTCTACAACAAAGATAACAGCATCTCAGAGGGCTGTAAGAAACACAACACCCACACTGAATTAGTGGTGATGTGGTAACGTGGGCAAAGCTGCAGATACCTCTTAGCTCACGTGAAACTGAAACTTCACACCCCCCAAATGAACAGAAACAACCTGGTAAGCCAAACCGAGGTGCCGGACGTGGCTCTGTCCATGTCTGAATCTGGTCTGCGGGCAGCCCTTCCACCCATACAACTCCCTCCCCCTGGGTGCTCCCAGCAGGCGTGGGGCAGGCTGAATGGTTTCACTGTAGTCACACAGCAGCTTTACAGCTGCTCAGAAAAGGCCTATTGTAGCCCTGTATTTTACTATCTCGAGTAGCATACATTCATTTGCTGTACAGCTCCTGTTACCCATCTGATCTTTACAGAAAAAGAAGCAACAAATCAGAGTTTGCCAAATGAAAAGCGGTTTTACTGCGAGGGAGAGATTTTTTTCGGTTACGGTATTAAAAACAGTGGTGAAATCTTAATGCACAACAATTCAGTCACACAACTGACAGTCAGATGTGACAGACTTTGCAAAACTCTACACGAGTAGATTTGACAGCGTAATTCTAAGTGCCTTGATTTTTCTGCACTGTGCCCAGGCTTGAGTCAGGGCGGAAGGACAGTTCTGTACAGGGTGCGCTCCTCCAGCATCCAACTACTCCACTCTCCCCCTTCTGGAGAAATGGATGCAGCTTCGAACAACTCTGCAACTAATGAGGTGGTGCAGAGTTCATCCAGCCCCCCAGCACAGCCAAAGGCAGACTTACTGCGAAGCATAAATCCTCATCCTCCTCCCATACACAGTGTGTCGACCCTGCCAGCTAAAAAGAGGCTGAATTTAGTCCGGGTTCCATCACAACAGCATCTCATCGAGCCTACAGCATGCCATACTCCTAATCCCCAGAAATTAAACGATGATCAATCAGCTCACATTTCCCCCTAACGTATTACTTTCTTACAAGTTCTGATATCAGACAAAAATCACAGGGTCTTTTTCTTTGGCTTCGGAGCTGTAGGAATGCAACAAGCGCTACGCTGCTCTGCTGTTGCAAGATGGAAATATTTTGCCTTTTAATGCAAGCCGAGACAGAGAATTCCCCTTGCTTTGTCAGCCAGGGACTTTAAGAAAACCTCCCAAGAGCTGCAGGCCGATGAAATGCCACCAGTGGGACCTTTCTCCCCCTGCAGCAATTGTGTCTCTCTCAAAGCGCTGCATGAGTTGCATGGACTGAACTGATTACGCATTCCAGTCAACTGGTACATTAATTATTTTAGCATGGCTTGACTATGATCAAAACTGATGAAAAACCATGGCAGTGGAAACAAAGAATCAAGTAAAGAAAGGAAATAAACCTCAGAACAAACTATAGAGGAAGACTCAGCTTATGTTTTCTGTGGGTGGGGAGAAGATGGCTCTCCTGTCCATGTTTTGGGATTTGGGGCAGGCTAAGTATGATGGCTAGCTACAAAGGATGGGGAAATGGCAGCACCAGGCTCTTTGTGTGCCCTCATTTCACCAATAGGAATTCTTGTCCCCAGACACTGCACAAAAGGGTCTGCTGCCCTTCCCTGCCTCTGACAAGGAGTCAGTATGAAAACCATAAACTCCCCACTTAGCAGCTCAGAGTGATTTTATTACCTGATTTTTGGAGCAAGGGCTATCAACCCTCACTTACTGTGCCTGTGCCTCAATGCATCCTATTTATCACTTAAAAGTGCTGCAGAGACACGCTCTCTCCCTATCCCAGAAGGTTGTTAGGTCTTTCCAAGTCGTAATCACCCCAGCTTTCCCAGGCACGGACTGCAGGCCCTCCTGGGCTCCCTCATAAATACCTCGTTATCCCAGGATCTGAGCACAGGAGCAGTGTCTCAAGAGAGATGTACTGTGCCATGCATCTGAGGCTCATCCTGCTGCACGTGGACTTGACGTACAGCCACCTACATTCATCCGGATGCGAAACTCCTGTGCTCCTCTCTGGTGAAAGCCAAGAGTGCCAGCACACAAACACCTGAATGCCACGTGTTCACATCCTCACAGTTTGTCAGGTAACATCTTTTGTACAACTTGTGCTCTGCCCCTGAAAAGCAGTAGATTAGTAACTCTTTACTAAATGCTGTGTATGGCCTTGAAAGAGGTGTTAAG
Organism: Tetrao urogallus; assembly: GCF_951394365.1. Lineage (NCBI taxonomy): Eukaryota > Metazoa > Chordata > Aves > Galliformes > Phasianidae > Tetrao > Tetrao urogallus. Next base: position 84,834,510 of record NC_136815.1, on the reverse strand, counting down.
AAAAATCAAGTGTGACATGATGATTTGCAGTGTTCAGACACATTCCGAGCTCCTCAAATTCAAGGGCTCTTAGAAAAAAGAAGAAATTTTATGCTTTTTGGGACAGATGAGCCTGGAATTTTGCCTTTTATCTTCTGCCTTACTTGCTCAGGCTAACCCACATTCTAGCTATACAACACCGGATTCTGAGATGCATTAATTTGATGATACACACACAGATTCCATAATCTATATTCCTTATATATTTAAGTATCTCCAGCACCAAGAAGAAACAGGACACTTCAGGAGAAACCTCTGGCAACCTTTGTTGCAGGAAAGGTTTGACCACAAGCTTTTGTTAGAACAAAAATATAACTGAGAAACAACCACCTCAGCACTATTGCAGTCAACCAACAGTGGCCTTACAATTTGAGATCAGCAAGTCCATGGGAGCAGCCTGGCCAGCAAGTAAAACCTTCCATACAGAGAACAAATGTTGTCCTCTGTCTGGGTCAAGAGAGTTGGTTGGCTACAAAACCAGGTTGGCTACTGCAGCCAAATCTACCCTTTTAATGAAGGAGAGACAGGACACTGAAATAGATGAAGCTTTTGTACAAGCCTACTTGTCCAGACGTAATTTCTTTTCTTTTTAAAGCACTGTGCTATTGTCTCTGTCATCTCTACTTCTACTTCCTTTTCCTCAGCACAAATCATAACACAAGCACTTTGACAAATAATGGGTTTGGTAGCAGGCTCTCTGGGCTGCCAACTGTCAAATTCAGAAAGCAGGACTGTCACATCTGCCAGACTGGCTCTCACACCTACTGTCTAAGGTAACATCATACATTTTGCAAAGTCATGCTAGCAATAATGACATTACGTCTCACCATACCATATGCTCCTTCCCTGCCTCAGGACACACACCAAAAGGAGTCTGCACACCTTTTTATTACAGTGGCTGATAACCTCAGTTCACTGCAATATCTGAGCACCCTCTTTTGTTTAAGGATGTCAGCGCTGTCCGCAGCAGCACATGCTAATGTCAGCAAGTCACACAAATGTGAGATGGGTCATGATTTGTTTAGCATCTAACAATCACTTGGCATTTTTTAAGCTCCTAAAAGAAGATATGACCCCTCTTTTGGTAGAAGATTTCTTCTTTCTAACTTCTCAAAACAGCCTTCCTTCTCTGAGGCTTACTCGCATCAACCTTCCCCTTTCAGTACTAAATGCAAAGAAAAGGGAAGAACATCAACTAAGAAAAATGATGAAATGTGTTTTATTAACTCGGTATGGTCACGAGATCATACAGCTGAAATACACCTTTCTTTCCATCCCTTTATTGTACAGTGTCCCTGCAGGACACGTCTCCATTGCTGCTTTTGTTCTGATCAGGGCTATGGCTTTTGAAGAAAGTCTCCCTCCTGCCTGGACTTTTGCTTGTGTTATGGGGTGAGCCTGCAGCTGAACTGAATCCCTCCCAAGAGGAACTAAATTAGAAGCACCAAGCTGTCCTGGAGCACAACTAATGGGCATGCACTCCGTGGGACCTTACTGCTCAGAAGGAAAAGAAACCCTGAAACGTGCCTGATGTAGTCCTCAGGATCCCAGCAACAAGTTTGGCACCACAGAGATCCTCCCCAGCTGGTCTACATGACTTACTGATGCTGTTATAACCATAAAAACAAAGTATTTTACTGTCATTCATCTTATTGTCACCATAAAAAAATAAGAGCATAATATTATATTTTAATTTAGTATTACAACAGCCTAATGGTGACAGCAATCTTGAAGCAAACAATGGAGAGAGAAGGGAAGAGAGAACAAAGTAGTTTCCGTTAAAACAACTAACAATTTCTGTAGCTGTAAAATTAATTCTATTGCTCCTTAAAATATTTCTCTGACCTTCTTGCCTAAACAGTAGAGAATGGTTATAGAAAGGAAAATATAAACCAAACTGAATCGAAAAAAAGAGAAAACACAAAACACTCCCCTTCTCCCACTAAACCCCATGAAAAATAGAAAATTTTAGGTAGTAGTTGCAAAAACAGCCAGTAGAAAATTTCAGGCAGTAATGGCTTTCTAAGATGACTGTGTTGACATCTCAGCTTAAGGCAAATACCCTCCGATATCTTTCTCAGGATGGGCCTTCTGTACTTTTTCCTACATCATTAAAAATCTTGAAATTTTAAAACTCTTTCATAATTAATTTCAGTTGTAAGATGCTCAATCCACTTTTCTGCAGCACAGAGAAGGTTAAGAATCCTGTGACACGATGCCTAACTCTCTCAGCAACCTCTTCCAACTATTAGGAACTACCTGCTGAGCTCACAGAGGTTTGCAGGCCACTTGGAGGCTCCCAGAAGCCACCCATCTACACAACCTACAACGCTTGTGTAACAAGAAGGGATACAGCATCTTCTCCTCACAGTCCATTTTTCCCCTTGCAAGCAATAAGAGCACAGATTTTCACTGGAAGTTGTTAAAAAGTACGTGGTGATGGAAACTGCCTTGCGCTCCCAGTGCAGGAGACAAACTACAGCCGGTTGCTCCACCTGCTCAAGTTCTGTTAGACATTTCTGGACTTGATAACAAATTTGAGACCAGGAATGACCCCAAGTGCTCTTCTGAGGACCTGGCCAAGGACAAGTGAAACCCCTTCCCTGTACCCCAGTATTTCTTGAGAGCTTCCCCTCTCCGTCCCATGCCTCACACTGGCCCTCCACACGAGACAGCTCTGAGCTCGCTGCAAGCCGGAAGCCAAAACGAGGAGGAAGTCTGTGTAAAATCCACAGTCTCACTTCACAACTGCTGTCCGTATTCATGAATGAAAAGGGCAAAGTCAGCAGGGGAAGCTGGGCCCAGTCACCACAGCTAACATGCTGTTTGTCCCCCTTCTTAAAAGCAGTCAATTTGCACGTGTTTCCTTCAAAGATAATTGTTTCTATGAGCAAGACCCCTAGTTTCTAGTGAGCTTGACTTTCAAGAGTAGCTTTGCACTTAACCTCTCATCTTGCAATTACCAGAGCCACCTGATAAGGTTTTGGAACTCTAATAACCAATCTCAGTGTTTAAATCTCATTCATTAGGGACTCTGGGTGTGGAACAAGAGTGAGAGGCTGTAACACTAGCTCTCCCATCCAGCCCTTGTCACATCACTTTGTCTCCCTCTGGCTCCATTTGCTACCTGTAGGACACGGGAAATGAAAGAGAGAGCTTCTGGCCTAGAATAGAGGAAATTCAGAAACCTAAAAACACTGTATCTACTAAGCCAGTACAGGAAACACAAAAGGAGCTAGGATCCTTAAAAGACCAGCTAGTCCCATAAGTGGTGGAGGTCAGGACAGCTGGTTTATGGGGCTTTGCCTCTGGCACAGTAAGGGGCATGCTCTGAGCAAAGCTGGCCCAGCCCTGGGAGCCCCACAGCTGCTCACACCCCCGTGCCCTCTCCCATCTGCAACAGCATGGACGAGCCTTTCCTTCAGAAGGTCACCAGCCTGTCGCCGCCCTACATCCGACCGCCTGCTTCATGAAACTGCTAGGAATTCAAGGTCTTTGTGATCTCAACCTTTCTGTTAAATTTAGCTCAAACTGGCCAGCGGATTCCAATGCTATTACAAGGAGACTAAGAGAAAGATAGCAAGCTCAGGAAAGAAAACAAGCTAAAATATCAGTCCTGGCCCTTGAAAAATGATGTTGGACTGGCAAGAAAGGTAAACAGCCAGATCTGATGTGAAAATTCAGAGCTGCAGTGCTAATTCTGCAAGATTAATTAGTACCAAATCCAAGCAGAGCCTTGCCCAGGGAGATTTATTTTACTTATGCTGCTGTGAAACACAGCTTTACTTTTACTCACCATGAATTGCATTCTGCTTATGAATAATATTAGTTATGTTTTCTGGGGAATTAAATTGTAATCTTTCCTCTGTTCCATTTAACACATTCTATTTACTACTGTCACTTGTTTGTGATACTGCTCAATTGCAACTAGAGAAACTGGGACAACATTTTGTTCCTATGCAAGACAGGAAAAGTGTATCTGAGATTTAGGTACAGATAACAGAGTCAGATCTGCTTCAGATGACACAGGACAAGTGGGTGTCTGGGGTTTTTAGAGGGAGGTGAGGAAGAGAAAGGGTTTTTCCCCAGGAGGATCGAAACAAGGTACTTTTTCTTTAACGTGATTCATGATATAAGATAGATAATGACAATATCAGTTACAAAGCTCAGTTTGTGGAAAATTCAGAATGCTGCATATTGCTATGCACTTAGCGAGCACAGTTAGTAAACAGAGGAAAAGAAAAACAGATTTCCAACTTATTTTGAATATTGTACCTCTACACGCACAAACATGGAGTGATATGGGCTGCAGTACAGTCTGCTCTCTTCAGGACTTACTCAAACCGAGGATAAAACTGCTTCCAACCTGCAAAGTTCTGCCATCCCAAAGCCAGCACTCACTCAACACAGTTTCATTTTTCAGCACCAACCAGCACACATTTTCACAGTCTATTCCCCTCTCTGCGTTCCTCGATCTCACACTCAGTGTTTCATTTTGCTGCCCACCACCAGTGACTGCAGCACCACATAACCCTCCCGTGGCCAACTGCGCAAAACGAAAGTAACCCAGCAGCCTCTGCAGAATCACCAACTGCACAGCGTTCCTTCAAAGGGACAGAAAAGACAACATCCAGCTTTCAGCAACCGGAATACAACTAAATAAAGCCAACAGTCAGCACACAATCGCTTTAAAAGAAACACAGCAGTTTCTAGAAAGTGACAAACCCCCTCCTCTAGCTCTAGTCTCTCGACTCGTGTTTGATGCTAAAATGTGCAAGCTTCAACCAGCAGGTATATACATTTAAAAGTAAAATATACTTCAGATTAACCAACGTATGGCTTTAAACACAAACTAAGAGATTTAAATATTAGCCAGGATCATTAAATGCCTTTAGGTTTACACTAATCCAGTATGATACAGAACATACAATTTCAGCTTAGAATCCCTTCAGAAGCAAGAATCACCCTTCTTGTGCATGTAAGGGGACATCACTCAGCCCAAAAACGTGCAGGGACATCCAAGCTCTGTGAAAAGATTTCATCCACCCATGAACTCGCTGCTTTCCTGGAGGTTTTTTGAAATTGTTAATGGGATATTATCATGAAAAACAAACTGATTTTCAATAAAATCTCTCGCTGTGAGAGTGATGTGTTCTCCTTACTCCCACAAGGCCAAATCCCCACGAGCACAAGTATAGCCACATTTGTGTCACAGAAAAAAAGCTAAATGGAAACCAAAAATCCTTCACTGCCATTTGAGCATTTTTTTTGGAAGTGCTTTCCTCAAAGCCTCCTCAAGTTAGTATTTGCTATTTAAAATCTCTGCCTTTGAAAAATAATGGCAGCTGATCTGCATGCAAAGAACATGGGGTATTTTGGTATTTTGATTTTTCCGAACATCGAGGATTACTGGCATCTGTGAACAAATGGCCACGGACTCCCTCCGCTTTCTCTCCCATCAACATCACAAGCCACCCGCTGGAAGTGGTAAAAGACTTGTAATTTGGGGCTTTTCCTGCATCATAAAGTTTTGCTGGAAACTCTCCAAAATAAGCCAACGAGGCTCTTTCAAACCCCAAACGTACCCATTTATGTGCTTAACATTCAGGACTCCAAGAAGTGAGCTGGGCTGCTCCGATTTGTAAGCTAAACATCGGCACAGCCAGCAGTGTAACCCAAGCCGGGTAGCAGTACCACAGCTGACTGCCCGGGGAGCTGAGCCGTCCTCCCTGCTTCTCCAGCTGCCTTTCCCTCTGTATTGCAGGGACGAGGCCAACAACAAACGGGCCTGCTACTGTTGGTGCTAATCGCCTGCTAGTCACGTCAGTCTGAAAGGCAAACTGACACGTCTATTCATTTTCACTGTTCCTAGTATTTATAATATCGTTTCTCTAGGACTGCAAAGTAGCTGCCAATTATTACTAGAATTTGGCACGCAGAAGCTCATGTGTACGAAAAAACATGATCAAACAATATGCAGCTCATTAAAGGAAGTTTGTAACTCCGTTTCCTGCTCTAATACCTTGTTTTTATCTCTTGGAAGTATTTACCACACCACCTGATTAGGCTGAGCTGCTTATGTATTTTGAAAATACAAATTATGCCATCAGTCGTCTGCTGCATGACAGTAAACTTGCAATTACACAACTTCGGGAGCTCCTGCAGCACACCAAGCACAACCCAGCCCCAGGTGCCAGCAGGTAACAGCCAGGTTACCCAACTGGTACCCACCCACAAAGAAAACTGGGGCGTAAAACAGTTGAACCTTGTGCCCAGGGTAAACGGAGCTGCGTCTCTCTGGGTTACCTCTGCAGGCACACAAAGGCGGCAGCTCTTGCAGAGTGGCTGGCAGGTCTAACAGTGCTACTACCTCAAGGCTGATCTTTCACAGTGGGGCAATGTCAATAAGGCATGGAGTCCTAATCCCATTTCAAAACCTCCTCCCATTCTTTTTCTTTCCTCTCCTCCAGCTCGCCTTTCACGGCGCTCCTCACAGAGACTAACGCAGACTATTCAGCCCTTCTCATCTGCACAGAAACACACACCCAGGGTCGCTCCTGGCCTCCAGGGGCAGGATCCAGGACTGTGTCAGCTCACCGCAATTAACACACCACCAGCAGGAGACACAGCCAGCTGAAGGACCTTGAGAAACCCACCCTTAATACGTACATTCCTCTTCATTTCTATCAGCCAACTTAAAAGCCCCTCCCTGCACAACACGGACAGCAGTAGTCAGAAAAAAAACACAGGTGTAAGTGTTAAACTGCAGGGCTTAGGAAGGCTTTCCAGTCTCGTATGAAATAATTCCCTCAATGGTTAACAGCCGGCTTTCTCTCTGCTGATGTGACACGCTATCTCAATTCACACGCTACCGGATTCCCGAGGCTGCAATCCATTCAGAAAGCCGGCGCAAACGCCACGGCCAATTTAAGATCTAAAGGAGGCTTTAAAGCATCGGCTTACACCTGCGGAAGCCCAGTGCCAGCCTCCGTCGGAGGGGAGAGCAGCACCTGGGCGCCTCGCTGCCCTCAGGAGCCCCCGCCGCCCGGTGCCGGCAGCACGGCAGAGGCAGCCGCAGAGCGCTGCTCGTCTGCTTCTCCTCGTGATGTGGGAGGGAGCGGCGATTGGTCCCGCGCAGATCTGCATGGCACCAGCGATCTATTTATACAGCTCCAGCGGGATGAAACTCTGCCTAGAAACTGCAGCCGGCTCTGCAGCTCTCGCGCTGATGAGGGCTGGATGTCTCTCGTTCTGATTCTCGTGGTATTCCCTGCTAAATGACAATTATTTTAATTTTGTGGGGGGGAGAGCTGCCGGCGTGTTTTGCACGCCTTTCTGTACGCCAGCTTCAGGATGCTTGCACCCAGAGGATTATCAACTTCGTCGCTGGGCTTTAGATTTCACATCTGTGATTTACAATGCGACCACCAAAATTAGGCAGTGGGTAACACTCTCCATTAGGCTCAGTTAGTCAGTAGGCACTGACAGTTTCTTTTTTTTTTCTTTTTCTTAAACATATGAAATAATAAAACAACAAAAAAAAAACCCCAACAATTATTTTAGAGTCATTCTATATCCAACTGTCATTTGTGAGACTTTCTTGTATTATTAGTCAGAGCTTCTGGTGACAATGTAACCCACAAGACTGAAACTTGAGTGGTTTATGCATGTCATCAGAGCCTGAGATAAAAATGCTGCCATTGAAAGTGGGAGTATTTAATTTTTTATAATACTTTTGTACTAGTATAAAGCATTCGTTTAATTTACATCGGTGACTCTTTTCTTGAAGTATTTCTATCTGTTTGATCTTTTACAAATATCTAGTTCTTTTCTTCAGATCCAGCTCAGAACTTCAAAGACATTTTGCCACAACTTTTTAATTAAATTCCTACAACTCCTTAGGGTTTGAGGTTTTTTTCCTTCTTTCTTCCAAGCCAGGTCACAGCAGTTGCAAACACATTACTGCAGCCCCCATTCCCAAATCTCAAACGCTAACATGCAGCTGAAGAGGCAAGGATCAGTTCTGTTACACGGACACTGCTCAGCTGCTCAGTGTAGTTGCTGCTATGAGGTCTCCACACCAACTCATCTCCACAGGTCCTAAGAGGCAAGGTTACAAATCCCCCATTCCAGCAGAAAGGCTGAACCGCACCACGAACTGGCCATGAAGGAACACGGTGACTCCATGTCGGCACAGGCACACTTGTGGATGGTCACACAACTGGTCACACGGCACTATGAACCAGAACCTCATCACTGGCTTCACTACTACTAGAAAACCTCACAAAAATCAAAGCATATCAGAGCATAAAACAAAACAAAAAAAGTGTCTGCTGGAATGAAAACCAGATGGATCAGTTCATTTCATTGCAATTCTCCAACAGTTCACACCGCTCCCGTGCTGCTTCCCCATGCTCACGGATTCACACATGCACGATCTTGGGAAGCAGGGGGTTAAGAAATAGGTTTTATGAACAAGCAAAGAATTAGAAATTAAAGAACTGATTCATCAAACTAATTAAGCACATGATTAATTTCCGTTGTCTTCAGTGGAGCTTGACTACGGTTAAAGAGCTCTGTTGAATGGGGGTCCTCAAAACACAGCGCTCCTCACCCTGTTTGATCTGATCAGGGCTTTAGGTGAAATGAAGCACTTTAAAGGAACTAAAGGTAGGGAAATGCTCAGGTTTAGCAAGTTAGAGCCTTGTAGGAATTCTGCTGGTTAGGAAAAGCCCCATAGTGGCTGTGTAAATTTTCATCACCTCTAGCAGATTTTGAATAATGCAGTGGCCTTTTTGGCAGCTTCACGAAGTTGTAATCTGCACAAGAAGTTCTACAATGTCTCAGCACTTCCTGGGGACTTTTAGCAGTAGGATAGTCTTGCAACACAAGCAGAGATTAATCATTTTCTAATGCATAGTAATAAATAATGTATCCCCCATAGTACATAAATTAAAGCCGTAATTCCATCCCGGTTCTGTGATGACACCAGAAGCCCAAGATGGAATTTCAGCTTCGTTATGACCAGTCAGGATACACATTATTCCTTAAATTATGTTCTGAGTGTTGATAATGAACTGAGAAGTTCTGAAGGCATTACCAAAAAGAAAGAACATGCAATTACAAGAAGAAAGCAAAATTATTAATTCAGATATTGTTTGCAGAACTTGCGAAAGTAAGCCCTAAATCTCATCCCTGAAACACCCACTCAGCAGACTTTTGGCGAGGCACAGATCACTACGACTACCAGCAAAACCTGAAAGTTCTGCTAGTACCAGAGAGCAATGCCCCCACCACAGCAAACAGCATGAGACTACACATGAAAGTACACTGTAATGTACCAACTGTACATGACACTGCAATGGACTTACAACCCTGAAACGACCCACTCCCGGATCCATACACGGTGTTTTACTTACAAGTCAAACAAGTATTGTACTCGTACACAGCAAGCCTAAAATACCAGGAGAAACTCGCGATAAGCTTCAAGTCCATGCTCCTCTTCGGTAAGATATCTACTGAGCAAAGTAAAAAGCTCACTTTGGAATGTTTTGGTCCTTCTGATGACTGTAGAGAAAACACTGTGTAAGCTCTAAAAACTTTTCATGAAGAACATGATCCTAAATCTTTTTTCTGCTGATAATTTCAAGAAACCTTGTAAGGACTCTGAAGACATCTTGCAGCCCTAGTAACAAGCACGTTAACAGGAGTAGTTTAGAAGCATGAAGAGAGAGAGCCAAAACAATCATCTAGAGTTATGTGCTGTAGTCACCCTGGACTTCTGTTACCAATTCCTATGACTTTTAGCAAATCCTGCAAGATTTCAAGTAGGCCCAGTGTCAGCTTTCTCTCTAAAGCAAGAAGAAAATAACCTTCTGACCATCTTACACAAACAGAGCACAAAACTTCACAGCATCTCCCATCGCGTGGACTGGGTCCAAGTTCTGAACTTTTTTTTTCAGTTTTATTCACAAATTTGATCTTTGATCTACCTCTCGTCCTTCTTGATAATGTGAGAATGTAAGCAGCACTCACGCTCTCTTGCTCTCCCCTTGCATTTTCAGCTTAGAGAATTGTAAGGAAAAGTAAAGAAAGGGAAGCCTAAAAATTATGATAAAAAGTCATACAGAATGGTGCAGGAAGTTGACATTCAAAAAAGCTGAAAAAGTTCAAGCCTCGAGTAAGAGTTTTTGAATACCTGAGGCTTCCCCGCAAGCCACGTATTACTTGTTCCTTGCCTCCCTCTTTCTCTTCCTCTTTCCACTTCCTTCTTTTGATGTTACACAAAGCCTTCAAACCTGAACACCTGGTCTCACATTCCTTAGAATGTAGAGCACCTTAACAGGAGTGGGCTGACACCCAGTGACTTCTTCACTTTAACTCGCTTAGATAACCAGCAACATTTCACATTTGATACAACTATTTGCCTTGGCAATTAAGGGCAAGCATTTTCCAAGAATCCATTTTCTCACCTTTTACCTTTCATGACTGTTCATACGATTAAAAAAACACGAGAAAACATAGCGAGGACAAAGAGAGCTAGACAATCAATGCCTAGAGCTCCTTGCCTTCATGGTATCTATACAAGAAGCATATCATCACCTCTAAATAGCAACCTGAAACCTACTCAAGAGACTTACATAAGATGTGACTCAAGAACTAAAGCAATGAGTGTCAAAACATTCAAAGACACAGTACCCTCTGCTCCTAGTACTAAAGGAATAACTGCTGCCAATATACAAAGGAGATCATTGCATCAGAGAAAAACTGCAGTAAGAACTTCTTAAGAGATTCAAAACCACCCAAACCAGTGAAGCCACACACTTTGTAACAGAAGTACAATACAATACCAGAAAAACTTCAACCAGATGTGGTCTGAAAGGTTTCTTCTGTCTCAGCAAACTGATATAAGCTCCCACCCTCCATCTGCCTTTCACTGGGAGCTCAGGGAAAGGAACGATCTTCTCTGAGACCTTTTAGCTAGCAGGTTATATTGCTTGTGATATATGATTCATAGGAATGGCAACATAACACAGAGACTAAAAGGTGACCCTGTAAATAAATGTCAGCTGCAAAATCGAATACCTTTCCAGGTCGGAGCCGAACAAACACTGCAATATTGACAGCATAAGCAAAATGCTGAAGAAGAAAAAATCTACAATGAAAAGAAAAAAAAACTGGAAGTAAGCAAGAGGCAACGTGAGAGGGAGAGAGCGCATTGCAAAATTAACATTTGTACAATTCTGACTGATTCGGGTTCTTCCCATGCTCATCACCACACCATCTGTGCTTAAATAAAAATGGAAGGGTTCTCGATCACGTTTCCATGCTTTGTGCTAATACCACTTTCACTTTCATATTTTTTAAGGGCTACACAAGTTGTTGATTCAGAAATTCATCTGAAATACTGCTTACATAATACATACTGGATTGATTCACAACTTCTGCCCAGCAAACTTCAGGAATACCATCATTGCACTGGTCATAAAAACATACAGCAGAAACTGTTGCTCACAGTGCTTTTCTTTCAATCTGGGAATTATGTTAAGCGACTTGCAATCTGAAAAGACATCACATATCATACAGCTGAGTTTGAGCACTACCCTGTTAATTGATTTTCTTTCCTTGCTCACTGGCACAGTGCACAAGCCAGCATTCTTACTAGCAGTAGTGAAGATTCCAGTGCTTGCAACTCAAGAAGAGCAGGACTTTAGAACCATGTAATTACAAGGAGGAGGAAAAAGTGTTTTTAAAGGGTCCACAGTGCTGGCACAGCACAACCCTGGAGAACACAACCCTCCAACACTTGTTACAACAAGCTGTATAGTGAGGACTTCCCCCACTGATACTGCATCCAGAGATGCTGACAAAGCACTACAGAAAATTCAAATTTCCCTCCCAGATGAAGGATGGGGGAAACAGAAAATAGTTTCTGTTCATAAGATTTTTAAATTATCTAACATTACTAACTTTAAATTACCCATTGCCAATGAGCTTTTAGGTTGTTCACATAGAGGCGTTAAGAATCCAAAGCAGAAGCTGTTCCTACCATCAGATTATGGCTGGTGATTCGTTCTTGACAAAATATAGGACAAATGAACATACAGCTAACGCATACTGTGTTAATTATGCTGTGGTGCCATGTAATAACCGTGATGGGAGTTCAATTGTGACAGATAGGGACAGAAACAGTATTACATATAGTTTACACTCATACTCATTAAGATGGCAGCTATAGCATGGGAGGACTGCGCTGTGAGGCTGAAATGATCTCACGTGTTAGATTCAATACCAGAATGGGGGGAAGTTCAGAAAGCCAATTTCAACACCGTTCTGTAACTTCAGTATAGCTCCCATTCCCTATTACTGATACCAGCTCGAGAAACGATGTCACTATTTACACTGTAAGCACACACTGGCCTTACAACCTGCAAGCACAGCGCTGAGGATGCTGTAGGGAGCGCTGATACTTAAGACAGCACACTGCCAAAACACAGCTAGTTGTGGAGGATGAGGTCCAACCAGCCCTGGGCAGCTCACCGGGTGCAGATCCTGTGGATGAACACAGCAACTCCCATGGGAGGCTGCTCTGGTTGGAGACATGCCATAGCCAATCCAAAACAGCTCGCACTGACCAAGATAAGAGAACACATGCTAAACATACATACAAGTTTATGTATATACACATATGAGCCCCTTCAACAAAAGCACACGTTTACAACATGCAATTCTATTTTCTGATGTTAAGGTTTTGTCGCCTCCTCCTCGCACTCCCTGCAAAAAAAAAATCTCCACTCACTTTCCTCAATCATTAATCATATCAGACTAATAAACATTCTGGCAGTGACACTGTTTAAACAGCCTTCTCTCCACCCAAAATCCACCGGTAAATATTTTCGCATACAAGACGACCATCCCACAGCCCTGCCTTTGAACGCTAATCTAACAGAGCTCTGCAAGCCAGCGCAGTGAAGAGCTGCTCTTTGGGAGGGGGAGTGCAGGAATGAAATGAGAGAGGGGCCTTTAAGATGAAATAAAAATAGACTCCCTTGATCCTACCATGACATGGCCCAGACATTCTCCCTGTGGGGGAAGAAAATGTTTCTTACTGCAGTGATAGTTTTTACAACATTTTCTTCTTCATTTTTTGTTGGTTTTTTGTTTTTGTTTTTTTCCCTGTGCAACTCTGCTTCCTGGAGAATGCTTCATATAAAAGACGAGACACTTGGCAACCCAGCTCTGCTGCTTTGTGAAATTATTTTGGCAATGGCCCTATGTGCCAACTGCATTAAGCACACTGTTTATTTATTTATTTGTTTAGGGAAAAGTCAAAGGGAGCAAGCCAGAGAAGTAATGTGTGGCATGAAAACCAGAGATGAGATGGGCAGGGAGGGGCTGGAGCCTCTGCTTTGGGAAAACCTCAGCATCCGAGATGAGATGATTCCAACCTCAAAGTGTTGCCGCTGCTCTGGGGCACATGCAGTGATTCCTGGATCCCAAGGCATTTAGCAAACATCAATTAATTAATTAATTAAGCCTCAATTCCACAACAAAGCCTGGTATCATTACACATCTATTTTACATATGGGTAAAACGAGCTGCACAGTAAACCTAAGCCGCGCCGATCTCGCCCCATGCCCCAAGGCAGGAGGCACGCCGTCTGGCTCTGCCAACCTCCCTCCCTCCCACCTCGAGTGAAACCTGAAAAAGCAGAAGTCTCCCCATGCCACCCTCTCCTAAGGGCACATGACCTCTGGGGGAGGGACGTCCGCTGATAAAATCAATCTCCCCCACATCACACAGCATGGCTGGGACGCACCTCAGCACCTCAATGGCAATGAGTCAGGGTGAGGCCCTACAGATGATCCAGGGTCGTGTTCTTGCAGAGGCAACAGCACAACCTCCAAAGGGTTGAGGACTCAAACAAGAAACCCCGATTTCCTACTCGTACCACCATGTGTTCAGCAAGATGGCCGTATGCTTGAGGACTGGGGCATGGAATGTATTCACACTTACAAGAAAACAAGATGCTTTTCAGAAACAATGGAGTATTTTGCTTACAACCATGATTAGCTCCGTTTATTTACACCAGGGACCAACAAAGCTTGGCAAGGCACCCAAGGGGACACCCAGCAACAGCAATTCACAGAACTGTCAAACTTTCAAGCTGAACAGGAAGATGTGAAAGGGAGAGGACATAGTCTACCTAGCCAGAGACAGAAGCAAACAGCCAACTCCAGCACTGCAGAAGAGTGAAGTTCTGCACTTACTGCTCTCCCAGTATTTCCAGACTGCAAGCAGCAAAAGGCCTGGGCCACCCCAGCCACTGCTCAGCAGGCACACCATCACGGAAATGCTGAAGCGGGGTCTGGTGCCTTCCAGACGATGCTACCACATCTAACTAACACAGCCTGCTGCAGAAAGGTACAGAAGGGCCTTTTCCCCCACCTCAGAAGGGGGAGACTGGAAAGAACAGCCCGGTCTTGGAAAAATTTTAAGCAGTTTGGTCTAAAAGAATGCTACAGCATTCTCAACATTTGTTTGGGCGACTGTTAAAAAAGCATTTGATTTTGTTCCTAGATAATTGACACAGCAATCTAAATCTGTCTAGACTCTTGCTAGAAGAATAGGAGTAAAAAATTCCGTCACTTCCCCCTGCCTTGCTTGTTCTAGAACATTTTCCAGGGATTTCCGACCTTCATTTCTAGGCCAGTTCAATGTGATAAAGGTAGCTATCTCAACAGCAATGCACAAGCCCAATTCTACAAGATTTACTCAAGGCAAAGTGACCGCCGGTTGTAACATAAGTTCAATGGGACCCTGGAAAGGGTCAAAGATATGAAACCTCCACAGAGAAGGCCCTGGCAAAATTCCCCTCACCTGAAGGAAAGAAATGCCAAGACTCCACAACTAAAACCATAAAATAGCACTTCAAAGTGGGGGTTTCAACCCCTGTACACCACTTTACAGGTTGTCCACAGCGGATGCACATCGTGGGCTAGGAACCGCTGCTGGAAATACAAGTCAAGAACAAGCAAGGGAAACCTCAGCACGAGTTGTCTGAAACCATGGTCTAATTAGCCCAACATAGGCAAATCTGAAGTCAAGAGGTTTTGCTTCTGTGTAGATACACTAGGTATTAAGAGACACATTTTGTCTCAAGGCAAAATTTCACACCACAACATTAATAAATACATTTTTTCTTTAAATGTAAACCTCTTTTAAAAAATAATTATTCTCTACCAAACACATCAGCAAAGGCAACTAAGGGGAATTGAGGTATTTTAGCTTGAGTCTGTCCATCTCAAAAGCCTCAAGTGCACAGCACTGATACGATATGAAAGACAAAATACCACTGCTTAAAATTCAGTTGCAGGTAGCTTACTTGCAGGGGAGAATGAGCTTGTGACAGAGAGACAAGGTTTGAGGGCAAAGGGTAGGACAGGACTGCACAGATGAGAGGGACAAGACTGACTTGTTTTTGGCTTGACACTTGTCAGTGAAAAAATAAGCGTGAGTCATAGTAAAGGTAACTCAAAGTGTGATGTGACTGCAGGGGAGAGCTGAGCAGACCACACTGCATGAGTCAGCAGCACAGATAAAAAGGGTGATAAGAAGCAGCAGATGGGACATGTCTTTACTAAAACAGCCCTGCAGGACACAGGCCTCCTCTGCTCTAATAAAACGTCCGTGCCAAGCTGCCGCGCGCTGGCGCATACACTTGAGATCCCATGAATCAAAGCAGCCTGCGCGCCGAGGTTAGGAAAGCAGCTGGCAGACAGGTGCAGACAGATCCACGTGCAAAAAGGCATAGAAAAGCAAAGCAACGCACACACACACGCACACACACACAAACCCGAGCGAGTGCCCTGGGACAGCTCCAGCCTGGCTCAGACAGCAGGGTGGGGAGGAAGGGAAGGAGGGAAGGAAGCTGTCAGCGAGATCGTGGCATTCAGGCTGGCCGGTGGCCAGCTCTTCTGCTGCTGCCGCTCTCACTGCCTTCCCAGTGCTTTGTGCTTCACTGGCCAGCAGGCAGCCACAGCAGCATGGCTTGTCTACGCCTTGAGAAGCTTCCGGGCTTAAAGCTCTGCCTCTCTGTACAGGATTGCAAACCCTGCAAAGCATTTAACCCCAAGAGACCAGGCATCGTGTCCTTGGGTAGAAGAAGCCATGCGATCATAGGTGACCTCAAATCAGGTGCAAAAATGCAACTTGCCACCCTGACCACAGCTTGCAGTAGCAGTTCTTCGCTTTGAGTCCCGTCAGAAAAGACGAGGGCCTTCTGTCAGCAGCTCACATGAGGACAGAGTCAGCAGGAGCTCACGGCACCTTTCATCTTGCTTCTTGGCTGAGGTAAATTTATACCCTGCCTGCAAGGAGTAAGATGGAAAGGAAAATGCTCTATTTTTAGGTACAGGATCCTGCTTCACCAGGTTCATCTAATTTCTAAGAAACAAACCTTGGCAAAAGGTACGTATATGAGGGTGATGAGAGACGACTTGTTTCATATCCTTTTAGTGCAGCTCGTAGCATGGCTAGCATGAATCTAAGCAAATCTGCTTCAGTCACATACATGTGGCAGCTGCTTCTATCCGGGAGAGCTCGTACATTCTGGCAAAATAGATTATCAGTATTTCATTTTTTCCAGCCTGTCATGACAAAATCAGCACGTTGTGCCCAAGTATTTCAATGGAGTCAGAAGGTGCGTCTACTCCCTCCCACCTCAAAACATCCCTATTTATAGGTGTCAGAAATTGGCAGGTACATCGAGGAGGAGCAGCTGCCGAGCCTCACACACTCTGCACAGCAACAGCTCTGTTGTAACAGATTAACAGGCAGAGAGAGAGAGAGAGAGAGAGAGAGAGAGAGAGAGAGAGAGAGAGAGAGAGACAGGAAAGCACTGCACTTTCCTTCTTTACACATGTCCCTGCTTTCAGACACAGCCTCACAGTGGCAATGACAGTCACAGTATGTCTAAAGCCAAGCCGGACAAGAGCTGATGCCTGCCCACCCCAGCCATGGCAGGGTCTGGCTCTGCATCGCAGCCACGTGCTTTTGTAGGCTGAGCGCGCCCATGTGGAGGAGGAGGCCAAGGAATTGCTCTCCTAAGGACAGGGCAAGTATCAGCAAAGGGGGAGGGCGGTCAGCGTGTAAGAGAAACGGCAAAGTTAGTTTTCATTTCCTGTCGGTTTTAGTCTCGTCAAGAGGCTTTGCTGGCTGCTACTTCCATTTTCTGGCCTGCCTGCTGAGGACTCACTCCCTGTACCCAATGGCAGCAGGCCCCTGCTCAGTGCAGCCTTGATGCCTGCAGATCCAGTCGTTGCTGTGAACCAGGCTGCAGCCCCAAATCCATGCACTGTCCCACCTCACAGCTGGACAAAGCACACGTCAGAGCTTCCACGGCTTAGAAGAGAGAAATGCACCGAGTGTCTGAAAGCAGACGTGTGACTTTTCTTGCACAGTCTCAGCTCTTCCAGTTACACCTTGAGGGGTCTGGCCATCCAAAAACAACTCCGCGCTCATTTAGCCACTGGTTTTTGCACTTAGTGGGGTCTTTGATTTTCCTGGAAGATGCATTTCTGTGCTCTCTGCAGGCGATCCCCGAAACACACTGCACCATTTGTGTGTGGGCACAGAGTGCTTACTAACCTGATGGGAATTACTGACAAATTGCCATCACAGCTCGGGCGCAGGCTCAGCAAGGTCCAGATAAGTGCTGCACCTATGTAACTCCTCAGAACAAATTAATGACAATTACTGATAGCTCTGCAAAAAGGGTTCATATGTCACTCGGCCACATTGCACTGGTAATATAAGCATTTATGTGCATTGGCTTTTAAAAGCAGCCATCAAATCACTCAGCCATTCAACCCAAGATGGGAGACACAGCCTGGCAGGGGTGACACCCCACAGCAAAGGTGGCTGAGGACAGACAGGAGTCGAGCTAGGAGAGCAGAAGGCAAAGGTACAAGCGATAGAGCACAGGGTTCATGTTGCTTAAACAGCACACTGCGTGCCAGGAGCAGTAATTCCTACCCTGCGTGAACTGTGATAAGCAGCAACACCAGAGCAGAGGAAATCATGGCTGAAAGAGATGGAAAAGGAAAAATCACCCAATCTTCAGCCTGAGCGCTTCTCTGACGATTTGTCTCATCCTTAATTCCTTCCCCAGTTTCCAAGAACTGCCAGTTCATGCACACAGTGAAGGACAACACTGAGCCCGCCTTGTATCTTTGCGTTCAGCTGATGTTTGTGAAGCTCTCTCAGAAGAAAAGCACCAGAGTCCAGCAGAGATCAGTGTTATCTCACATGACCCACACGTGTCTGTGAACTTGCTGCCCTCCATGCGACCCACAGCCATCTTTGCAGTCCTGAAGAGACAGGGGCGTAAAGCAGTAAGCAGCATTCTGCTGGCCTTTTTCCAGGAGAGATTATGTAGCTGCAGCACATCAGAAGACAAAATATCTAACTTCATTTCTAAGACCTCTAAGCGCTCAGTCTCATTTGCCGGTTCGCAACTACATGAACTTGAAATACAAAGTCACTTTCACGAGATCCAAGAACACAACTGGGAACTGGAAATGAATCACTTCCTTAGATTAAGAAAAGGGGGCTCAAAGGGTACCCCCAAAGACCCACATTCCAGCAGGTTCGTGCTTCAAAGTGCATCTATCGCACACCAAGGCTGGTTGCCCAGGAGCAGGCCAAGGTCTGAGCGCAGGGCAGGAGGAGCCTCATGCCCTCCTGGGAGGAATGGGTGCTAGCTCACATACATTACACTCATCCCTATACACATGCACAAGCATGTGCACATGGTAGGTAGGGTTTGTTTTATAAAAACATGTTTATAAATGTAAAAACTAACAGGCACATTTTCATTATCAGATTACGACAGTCCATACCACATTCAGATGCAGTATCTATTGAAACGATTCAAATTCAGTTTCTCTTGACAGCAACAATCAGGAAGTTAGGTGCTTGCTGCTGAAGTCTTGAAGAAAAGTACATCTGGAACCGACAGAAGCTATTGACTATACTTGTTAAACCAGGTACAACCAACATCTTACATCAGCTTTCAGGAGCTGCAGCCTTTCTTCTTCAAGGCCATACTGAGAATCTTCTTTATTCCAGTGTGTTCAACAGGCCAAGCTTAACACTTAGCTCAAGTAAGAGAAAGATGTAAAAGGAAACAGGAGCAAAAATAACTTCTTAACAAAAGCAGTGAGAAAGAGATCAGGATCTACAATTCACAAAACTCTTTCAGATCATCATTACAAAAAAAAAAAAAAGTTTGACTTAATAACTACACTTAATTGCAGTGACTTAATTTTAGTGTGAAACAAGTCTGTTTTTTTCTTTTCCTCCTGTTTCCCAGATCCTAATTTAAGGAAACGTTTGGTTATCTGCCAAATGTTTCATAATCTCCTTTCTGTGAGTTTTTGCTGAAAGTCTGTTTTCACTTGTATGTAGCTTGATATAAGTCACATACAAAAATATAATCTATTAAACAGCAAACTCCATCGCCGATTATAAAAAGAAGCTGAAAATTCAGAAGCTCCCCCAGAAATACATGTTGGGCTTTATTAATGGTGAAACATGCAGAAATTGTTGTCTGAGATGAAAAAAGACATGAAATTACCAGAAGTACTGAAAGCATTCTTTTCCTTAAATACAGTGCCTAAAAAGAGTAAATGCAAATCATGATTTAGAGACTGACCGTTTTAGTAAAGGTTTCCTGCTCGCTGATTTTAGTCACGATTGAAATCAGCAACTTTAATCCCCCTGAATAACCCTTCCCAGCAGGAGCAGTGCTGATTCATTTCTCATGAGATGGGACACTAAAGATCATGAAGAATGTTAGTTCACTGATGCATGGCAGATACGCTGGCACAGAGACAAAACGCATGGTGGTATTTCAAATTGTAAAAAGGCGAGAGGCTAAAATACATGCACGTACGTGCACGTGTGAATGCATGCCCTCATCCTGTTACCACGCGAGATCAGAACACAGATCTGAGCAGCAGCAGACCAGAAGAAGGAAGATTTTGCACAGCTCTCGAGTGCTTGGGGCAGTTCTTCCAGATACAGAAACACGAGGACTGCTGCAGCAGCGGTTTGCTCAGAGTAGGCACAGCACCACGTGGCCGGAGCTGCACGGCTCTGGACATCAACGTGGTGATGTCTGACTGCTCCGGGTTAGAGTGGATCCTGCCAGGATTACAATAAGCCTCACTAAATCCATGCTGGGCGTACAGTAACTCCGCGCCGTCCTCTGTCAGTGCTGCCAGCGACAAAATAGCCCTTGGTGCTGCAAAGCTGGGAACAGCGCAGAGAACCAGACTCAAACTACCCAGTCCCACCTTCTCAGGAGTTTCACACAGCTGCAGGATGAGTGAAGCTGCAAGGGTCCTCTGCTCCCTCCCGGCCCCAGCTCTGCCCAAGCAGAGCCATCTGGAGCAGGATGCCCAGAGCCACGTCCAGGCGGCTTCTGGAGATCTCCAAGGAGGAGACCCTACAGCCTCCGTGCCAGAGCTCCGTCACCCGCATCGCACAGAAGTGCTGTCTGGCGTCATGGCACTCCTACAGGTGTCCTGCAGCACCTCTACCACTCAGTTTGCTCTTACCAGCACATATCTCCTGCTCCTAGCACTGCCCAGCAACCTGGGGTCTGGTGGGACAATACCATTTAAAAAAAAATAATAATAATCAAAAAAACACCCACATTTTTCTTCTACAGCAGAAACTCAGCTAGAAGGCCTCAAGAGACCTGTAGAAACTGGCAAAGTCCCTAAGGTGATCCTCCCAAGAGAATGAAAGGAGGAGTGGCTACGCAGGGAAACCATCAGACAGTCCTTTAGTCACACCACGCCACAGAGCACCTCCTCCATCCGCACTCCACCCCTGAACACCAAATGCATGGGGAGATGCATTCCCAGTAGCTGCAGAAGCTGCCAAAGCCTTTTCTCCCAGCAGCAACGGGCGAGTTTGAGGTTTGCTCTTCAATTGCTGTCTCATGCACTTGTAACAAGACAACGACGAACAGCTCATACACAGATAGCAATGAGGTAATTAAAGCCTGATTCTGCTCAGCCTGCTCCCCAACTCCACGTCAAGCAAGTGCACAAGCATACAAACATCTAGCTGGAAAACACAGCGTCATGCTGTAGTGTAAAAGCGCTGTGCCTCACGGAGTGCCGCTGGCTTTACTACGGCCACGCCGTGCATTAGCGGGTACTGATTGCGTTTGCACAATATTTCAGCAAGCAGAGCCAAGCAACATCACTTCCTCTATTTCTGTATACGAGCAATGTATTTACAGGAACAGCCTTTTGAAACGTTCCAGTAAAATTAGCTTACTCACAGAATTTTTTTTTCAACTAGAACAGAGAGCAGAAGGATAATATCATCATCACTTTTTGTGCATAAATCAGCTGTCTATTTACCACTGATGTGTTGCAATAATGAATTGCCACTATCTTTTGAGTTATTTGTTGTTATTGCAGTTTACCTAAGTTCACAGGATCGCACACGCACAAAAAATGTTATTCATGATTCCCTAGGAAACGACCTTCAGACGCATGTATTCCACCTCCTTCCCCAAGGCAGTGCCCAAAATACTCCTGGAGGAGGTTTGTCTGTCTTCTAAAAAAACCCTCCCGTGATGATGCTTCCACAGCCTTCTCAAAGGCAAATGACTGCAGCACCAAAATACCCTTACTGCTTGAGAGCTTTCTTACATGTTTCCCTACAACTTGCCACCTTCAGATGAAGGCCATTTCCTCTCATCCTAGCCCCAGCAGTCCAGTCTCTCCCCTTCCTCCCTCCCCACCGCAGCCGTCCGCATACTTGCACACTGCTCTCATGCCTCTTATTGGCCTTCTTCCTTGTAGACTAAACAATCCCAATTCTTTCATCTTCCTTCCCAGGTGGTGTTTCCCAAACCTTTGATCGCTTTCACTGCCTTTTCTCTGGACGCCATCCAGCTGGCTCCTCACTGTGCTGTACCCCAAGCTGGGTGCTGAGCCACTTCCAAGCCCAGCGGATGGGGTATTTCAGATATTTTCTCAACATATCCCAGAACAATGATTGTTTTGCGGAAAAGCTCACTCTGCAATCCCTTTACTCACAGCCATGCTGTTCTGCAAGCACAGATCAGGTTTGGGAGCAGCCGAGCTGGGCCTCTTTCCCATGCCAAGGCAGGGATGCCAGCAGCAGGGTGGGAGCCCAGGCATGCAGGGGAGGGAGGGCAAAGCCACCAGCTCAGCACAGCCCCAGCAGCACAGCTCCCGGGGGAAAGGAGAGCAGGACACACTGCAGGCTGGTTTCTTCTGGTAGTCTGGAAGCCAGCTGTGATTTTTTAACACCCTATTGAACTAAACCAGGCCAATCTGCCTGCAGAACAGCCCCACTCCAGCCCACAGGCCTCCTGCTGCAGGACCACTGTCAGCCATTCCCCATCCCGTGCCACGTGTGGGCACTTCCCCACCTATACACGGTGCTTATAGGTTTGTTCCCTATAATTTTTCCCCACAAAACCATTCCTCCAGTTAGTTAGGGCCAGTCTGAACTTCAGTTTTGCTGTAGTTTTGCCATCCTACGAACCTGCACCCCTCTCCACACTTCTTACCCTATGTAATAACTGCTCTTGCTGCTCCGACAGCCATTTCAATAATGAAAACAATGAGTATTACCACAGCCAGGACAGATCCCTCAGGAATCTCACTCACGACAGACTTGCAATTTAACAGTAAACCATGAACAACCACTTTGAATAGTGCCTGGTAAAACTCTCTGCACCCACATAACAACCTGCCCAACTGAGCCCCCAGCCTGCCTAAAAGAGAGCCGTGTTAGAAAGCAGCCAAAGTGTGCCCCACTAAAGACAGAATAATCTCATTTCGGTCAGACAGAGAAGACCAATTACACTGCCACAGGCACCGCTGGAAAGTCTGTGCTAACTACTGCCATGAAAATATAAAGCATGCTGATAATAAGAGGAAAAGGGGCACTGATAACTCTGCTTTAGGATGGCAGGAGGAGCTTCAGCTGAGCCTGAGTTCTTGCTTCCAGCAAGAGAGAGGCTTAGAAGTAGTGAACTGAGATTCAGCGTAAAAATGACAGGAATTCTGCACCTATCATTGACCACTGCTGACTTATCAGAGCTTCAATAACAGAGGTGGGTTGGTTTTTTTTTCCCCTTAAACATTCTCTTAGCTCTTCCAGATGTTTTTCAGATTACATTCCTTACCTCTCCCTGACAACCTACCCTGCTCACGAACCACAAACACACTATGCAGCAAAGATCTCAACTCCCAGAGCCCAGACCGATGGTTTCATCGACCACTAAAAGCATCCCCAGAACCAGAACAAGTGGGCAGCAGCCGGTGCCTGAAAGACGGAGAAAGGGTAAGTTCCATGGAAAGCGAAAGGTGAGGCAGCTTTCCAGCTCTGACTCCCAGCTTGCCAAAATAGCAATGCCCGGCCCACGCCTCGCTCTGACTTCAGCGGAAGATGTGCTTGTTTCCCAGGAGAGCTTCCCCTCACAACGCAGATGTGCTGCACTGAGGCAATCGCCTTCCGTTGCGTAACGCAACCCGGAATTAAACATTATATGCTATTTAGTATATTTCTAAACTGTAAACCAGAAGTTATAGCCAAGCTCCACGACGCTGCCAAGAATGTGAATGCTACGATTTTAGCGGCGAAGAACACATCCTCCCTCCTCCCACAGCTAGCTCTCAGTCGCAGTTTTGCTGAACTCTTTTGTAGTTGTCAGTAAACTATCGAGTCGCACATCTCCACTGCTTTCATCTTCATCTTTGGCGGCTGGGGGTACCCCCGGCTCAGGACCTCGTGCTGCCGCCCACAGACCATCTGGGAAGAAGCTAGCAGGTGGCTGCACCAAGGTACGCGGGGCTGAGGCCACACAGTGCTGTTCTTCAGAAGAACAGAGGTCTTTTCTAGCATGTATTACACGTAGCCCAGGTCTCCACAGTGGAAGACTCACCAAGGGAATCCTGTTTGCTCATACCAGCAACGTATCCCAAAATCACGGTAATTTACAACTTCATTTCCATTGACAAAAGAAATAATATCATTTTCTTCTGACAAACATCGGCACACGGAAAAAGCAATGAATAAAATGTCTATAAACAGGTATCAAATAAAGCAACCATCAATCACTGTAACCAAGTTTTAATTAAATCGTACATTAAGTAAAAGAACACTGAAGTAAAACAAGCCACATAATCTGAAATCAAAATAAAAATCTGTCAATCATTCCAAAGCAAGAAAAGCACAAGTCAGATAATTCAAATACCACAACCTGTTAACTGAATGGTCATATAATAGTTACTTGTCAAATTCCAAATGTGCTAACAGAAGCCAAACGTAGGGATTCAGCAAAGTATTTAAGCCTGTGCCAAAGCACATCTGTATTTTAAAAATGTTTTTAATGTGACAGAGAGTTTAAAACTGTGGGAGCATTCACATACACCTTTACAATGATTTATTTCTGAGAGAGAAAGAGAACACTCAGAAAGCTATCTGCACTGTCCACATTTTAGTATTACAAATCAAGTCAGCTTTTAGCCTAAGCTGAATACACATTTCTGGAGACACATTAGAAAGAACCCCAAGGATTAGTTGTAACACAAAAGGCAGAGGGAGTTGCCTGTCATCATCCTGCCAGTTTGCGGAATGGAAGAGTTAGCAAATGAGGCATGAAAAGATGTGAGAAAAGAAACTCATGCCTGCAAAAAACGCAGCAGTTCTCAGGTGTGCAAGAACATTACGGTAAGTACCATCATGCCCAATAGCAGGAATTGCTGGCCAGCCAGAAGTCCTTCCAGCCTCCTCAGGCAATACTTTGCATCCTTGAAGCTGGTTGCACTTAGAAGCTGTTCTAATTTAATGTTATAAATTAAATTGGAATATGCAGCACTTTAGTTTTTAAGGCCCTGACCTTCACTTTAGAGCCCTCCCTAAGGCTTCTTCTACATCAAGGAAACATTCCTGTTTCTCCACTTCTGTTACTATAAAGGCTACAGCTGTCTGGTTTTTTAATTCCCAACACTGATGGGGTAAGTAAAATCAAACATACACATCCACTGCTTTAGGGAGGGCCCAAAAGCTTCCCTCCAGGGCGCTGAAAATCTCTCACTGATGCAGAAGGCAGCCTTCAGAGTGCAATGAGTTATGGTGCAGTGAAGAAGGGAGGGCACTATTCAAGTGTGTGGGTGCATGCACGCAGACATGCAGGGAAAGTGAAGGAAGAGGCACGAGCAAACTACGCGATAATTCTCTGAATATGGAAACCCAACCTTGGACAGTGCAGATGGACAGTCATGTCATGAAAACACAGAGTCAATTCAATACCAGAACATCTAGCAAGGTGGGCTGACAGGTTTTTCAGAGCAAAGGCTGCTTCTCTGGGGAATGGGGAGAGCTGCAGGGGGCAGGAGGAGCTCTGCACCAGCCTGGAGCTGCCTCAAAAGTCACTCTAATCAATTTGATGGATAAAATTCAACAACTAAAGAGGGAGAAAGAACAAAAGGCCTAACTTACTGAATAAGATACCACTTTAAGAGGTTTCCCCACTTTCCCTGCTGTAAAGCACTTCTGAAAAACTCAGCCACTGAGCTACTGCTTTTCTTGACCTTTTCACTGAAAGAGAGCAGAGTAAAAACAGGAAAGAGCTAAAATGATACGCAATAAAGATGCTTCACGCTAGGGAAGTCTTTTGAGTCACAGTTGCAAATTCAGTCTGTGTAAGATCTGCCAATATAATGCTTGTTAAAGACTATCTATTAACAGCACCGGCTGTCAAAACGAGTGTATTGTGTCTCAGTTGTTGCAGCAATATAATGCACACTATATCATGCAGCTCCGCGGTACTTCATTCTGTTGCTGGCTTTCTGCACCCAAAAACTCACTTCGACTAATTTATAATAGCCTGAGTCCCACAGAGATTAGCTCTTCTGAATGCCCTTTTCTTAACAATAATGCAAATAAATATGGAAATAAGTCTATTGTCTGAGGAACCCTTCCACTAATGTTGTTCTTTGATGGTTTGACTGATTTACTGTAGCTAGGAATCAAGAGTAAAGTGGATCACAGCTTAATATAGTGTGTGGTTAATCTTCCCTTTGCAAAATGCTGGTACACTATGGCCCAAATACCAGAGATTTATTTGATGTGTACATGCTTTCAAGCATTAGTAAACAAGTTGCAGCCCATTATGAAAGAAGAGCAGATCCAAACAGTGGAGAAGCTCTTTCTGAGTGCTAGATTGACAAAGGCAGTAGAATATACATAGATTTCTATGTGTAATAACTTTTTTATTTTGAATACCATTTCAACAAGGAGTATTTGTTTTTTTTGCTTTTTTTTAATGACTAAAATGCACCTGAGATCATCAGCCATGTCCTAACGCAGCACTACCTGAAGCATCACAGAACTGGCAGAGAGGCAGAGCCTTCTCCTTTCCTTCCTGAATTGATTTTATTCCTCTTACCCACTTAAGTGCACAAAAGTTACTTGCATGGATCAGCGCTCTGTGGATAAGAAACCCAGTGCTTTAACACAGGCAAAAACACTCAGGCTTTAAATAAGCCACTTGTGCAATATGGTGCAGTTTTTCTACCCAGTGAAAAATACAATCCTATGCCCAGGCACTGGCGGTAGACGACAGCACCTAATTCCTTACCTCTCACCCACACACGTGACTTTCCACAGTTCTCCTGGCATTTATACTACGCTCACTGACACTCCTCATAGGCTCCACCTGGACAGCATCAGGCACTTGCTGTCTTGGCCTTGATTTTACCTTCTCTGCTCAATACTACCTTGAAATGACTCAGGAACGGTCGCATCTGTTTTTTTCCCCATAACAAATGAAGATGCTGTGCCTGGCAGAGAGAAAACAGGGGGAGGAAGGACCTTTCAGCCAAGAGAAAAATCTCAGCCACAGAGGGGATCCAGAAAACCTACAGTGCTAGAGCAGGCTCCTAGCCAAAGTCTCAACACTGGGCGGCAACTAGCAAATGGACATAGACACATACACCTATGAAAGTGGTGCTGTGAGAACAGACACACAAATGGGAGACTCCAGGACACCACAAGAAAGCAGCACAGCGAAAAGAGAGGATGCCAGTGTCTCAGATAAGCAGTTACGGCAATGTTTACTTAAACTGTTCTGCTGAGTTGTTCCCATTTCAAACAGCAAACTTTGATTTAAGGAAGAGACATGCAGTACTGCCTTCATTTTTTTCCCCCTTCAAAGCACCAAAGAACTTCCTTCTTCAAAAACCAAATGAGCAAAGTTTACCTCCAAACCCCATCAGACCCAAAGATCTCAAATCTCAACTCTATTAAAAGCAACAGTTAATCCAGCCAAACACTCTAACAGTGTATTTAATAGCCTATAATATTTCTAATGCCCTACTGATCTGGAATGCTGGTCAAGCACAGCCACCCCAGGGCAGTGAATTCTACAGGGAAGGCACATGAAGACATGAAGGTCTTCCCTGGCTCTGCAAGCTCTGGTCTGACCCAGAGCACCACAGACTCAAGCACTGCAGAACGTAGGATCTTCTCTGCAGACGGAAGCCCGAAGCAAGCACACAAAGTAAAAATTAAAGCTGTGCCAAGCTTGTAAGCACAGAGCTACTCTTTCAAAGTAAGTTCTGCAGTTTTATGCGTATGTTTTACTGTCTGATTTTATCAGACTCTCTCCTTCTCCTAGACTACTGCTTCCCTCATTTCGCTTAAGGCTCTTCCCATTCATTCCTATTTTACATCCTTCATGCTGGACGGCTTCTCGGATCACGCCCCCAGTTAAACTACAAATAAACTCAATGACAAGCTCCTCTGACTCCAGTGGGAACAAGAGTGGGCATTTTCCCTCAGCAAGGGTACAAGCATCCTTCACATTCAGCACTACTTTCCCCTGGCTGGATGCTTGGGAAAAGCGTTTTGATGCAGACTGCACGCTTGCCGATCTTTACATTGGAAAACGTAGTTCATGCTGTCTCCTGACAAAAGCAACAGCACATGTTCTTCTATACAAGGTGCTCATGCAGGAAATTAAAAATATCTTTTCTAGTAAGCTATGCAAAGCAGAAACAGCCTCCTGGTACCATACAAGTTAAAAACATGCTAATTATAGAGTTCACTATGAACTCCAGTAAGGTTCCACAAGTCCTAGGTGCCCCTAGAATGAAGAACATTGCTTAAGCAAGGCCCTGGGGGGCACCTCCCTGCCACCGCACGTGGGCAGGACCCCCAAAAGCATCAGGGGAAGGCAGCCAGGAGCAGCAGCTCTTCTACCTGCTGCCCTTCCTCTATTGCCGTGCATCACTGCTGCTGAGGGCAAGGGGAAGGAGCCACACCTTGCTCCATTTCTCTCCAGGTGCTCCAGACCATGCAGACAGTACTCCTACAATCCTGGTGATGGTCATTCATGGGTCCAACATGAACTCTGCAATGACTGAAAGCCTTACCTGCAAACTGCACTCCCATCAGAGAAAGGCCTTACTCCCCTACGCTGTACAGTGCTATTCTGCACCTCAAGCCTGCTACTGAAGAGCACTTTCCACCGTCTTGCCAGTCTGACATTTCCAGTTATTACACAAAACTCCACAGCTCACTACACATTATCGTGCCAGCGGGCTGCTGTGAATTTGTGATGAAGCAACAGATGATGTACATTCCACTACACCAAACTTTCAAGACCTCTGTTGTGTGCCCACCTACAGGGAGTGCAGTGGAATTCTGAAAAAGCTTTCAGACAGAATGCAAAAAAAGGAAAAGGAAAAAAAAAAAAGATTATTTGCATAGTAACTAAATAATGAAAGACAGGGTTTTTCAGTTCCACACTTCAGCATCTAAAAAATGGCCAGTGGAGTATGATTATGCATTAAAAAGTCATATGAAGGGAAAGATTCCCACTCACACTGACAGCAGTAGTTTATTCCCCTTCACCATGAAAACAAGCAGAAAGCATTTCACTCAGAAAGATGATTTTTCCAAGCAAACTCTTTGAGTACTGTGAAAACAGCCATAACTACACCAGCACTAACAGCATGCTCGTTAACTTTACAGAAGTCATTGCCTTATAAAGATTAATTTTAGAATAAATTCACCAAGCTATTGTACCACGTTTTTTATGTCACTTGAATAGATTCCTTTATTGGAACAACAGTGAATTCTGGATATCAAAAAAAAAAAAAACCTGCACCTGCATTCACAGAGAAAAACGAAGATGTCAGTCTGCTGAAAATGGACATGAAGGAAGCAGGAGAAATGACATGAAAAAAGGAGTTAATGATGAATCTCTCCATGAAGGCAAGGGCCAGCATGCTTTCCTGAGAGAGATGCTGCTCTGGAGAAGCAGCTCTCAGTCAGAGGGTGCTCAGACCACAGCCGCTGGTCACTATCACCACCACAGAGCATGACCTGGAAACCACAGCTGCTTTACAAACTGATTAACCAAGGTAACCAGCGAGGCTTTACAGCACACGCCTTCCAGCCAGGACTGTGATGATGAACGTTTTCCCCAGGGAGCAGCACTAAGGAAGGGCAGCACAGGTACTTTTGCCCAGCCAGGAGCTCTGCAACCAGGAGCGAGTGGAACACCTCTCTGGTGCCAGGCCTTCAGGGAACATTGGGCCACTGTGGCCCTGTCACCAAGATGACCCCCGCTGCACAAGTGAGAGCTGGCAGTCAATGGTACTTGAGGGCTTGAAGGCTCTGTGTGTAAACACGGCGCAACTTGCCTTCATGCTCCAACTGTGGTGGGTCTTGCCTGAGACAGTTTTATCGACACCTGCAAGATACAGGTATAACAAATGCATTTGTTTCACTAAGGCTCTTCATCACACAAAAATCCCACAGAAGTTTGTGCACCGCACATGAAATAAACCTGCCCCACTGAAATTCAACTGCAAAGAGGGGGCAGGAGCGGGCAAGAAAAATGCAAACGTGGCTGCCCAACTCCAGGCAGCTCCCAGTTCCTCGAAAACAAGACGTCAACATTAGGCAAGGCCCCAGCTTTCACAGTTTCAAGCAGGAGGCCCCTAACGCTGCAATAACCTACGGTCTGGTCTCCTAAGTGCCTTTCAGGACAGACAGGTAGACCTCCATCCACAATTCAACATCTGCTCCTGAAGGTTCAGATACATAACAGCTGAAACTTCTCCAGACTCCATGAAAGGAGGCTCTGATGCAGCACCCAGCCCTCTCTCACTGCCCAGGGCAGGCAGGCAGGCAGTGAGCACACCCCAGGCAGCAGAACTCTGGGCTAACTCACTTCGCTGCTTCACATGCATAAGGAATGAGACAGTAATATAGGAAGAAAACTTGCAGAGTTAGTCTTGACTGCAAGGCTTGAAAATCACTAGCTGAGATACCTACTCCCCAGCTGGCTAATGACTCAGCTTTGCCAGCTTTGAAAGCAAATATTTAATAATTACCTAGTAAAGGGAAGTTGTGGACAGTTACACCTCAGGGTATTTCCAGAAATGACAAGTATTTTAAAATGGAAATTCACAAATTCTGCAGCATACATGATTTGAATATCTAGTGTACATCCTGGCCACGTACCATATTGCACACAAATACCACAGTGGGAACAGTTTTCCAAGACTACATATATCCCCAATGACACATCAGAATGCACTTTTAAGCAACAATGCAAAGATAAAAGCATGCTGTCTATGGCATGCTTTAATGCTGCTACCATATTCTCTGTCAGTAGTCTACGGATTAACAGGGCCCTGATGCACTATAACACACTGACCACTCACAGCTCCACAGAAGATTATTCCTTTCACCATGAACATTAGCTGAAGATTAGGTATATTGTCGCAATTATTCATTCACATTTTTAACTTGGTCAGCTCTTAAGATACTCCAGTCAGGGGTTTAAGGTTTTTATTATTATTTTTCTTTAAAGGTCTGATCCTAATTCCATTAACTCGCACCAATATCAGGGGAGCATAT
The DNA here is from genome assembly GCF_951394365.1 of Tetrao urogallus. Taxonomy (NCBI): domain Eukaryota; kingdom Metazoa; phylum Chordata; class Aves; order Galliformes; family Phasianidae; genus Tetrao; species Tetrao urogallus. Next base: position 84,803,469 of record NC_136815.1, on the reverse strand, counting down.
TCAGGCTGTAACTCAGAAGATTAATGTTATCCTAACAACTTCTGGGTCCTTAACACTGGCTATACTAGGTTAAAAAAAAAAAAAAGAAAGATTCATTTAACCTACTGTCTCTCCATTGCCATTAGATGTAGGTGATACTTAGAGAAACAGTTAAATACATAGAACAAGTATAAAACATAAAAAAAAGTATTTGGGTATGATCACTCCCATTTAGGCTGTGTTCAAAATCTAGATGCCTTTCTCAATCTTGCTGTTAGGAACAGGCAGTAGAACAGTAAAACACATCTATCTATATAATCACCTGCAACAGCAACCCATCTTGTAATAGGACAAAATCTCCTTTGTTTGCTAGGCTCTCATTTAGAACACAGTGGATAGACGTGGCTAGCTGGCTACAAAATAAATCTACTGGTTAAGACTCAACCTCATGTATGGGAGATTCCCCTTCAGCTCCCTTCTTGCTCTGGAGGCTCCCCACACAACCATCTGCATCTATACCCATGCAAAATGACTTCAAAATATTAACAAACTGGAACACTTCCAGAGCAACGTTTTCTATCCGCTCTGTATTATGTTGCCAATCAACTCACAAATGGTACAATCCTAGAGAGTAAGATCTCCGTGTATTAGCAACTACTTTTCCCAGATCTCCTTCACAGAGGTAAGATTGTCCCTGTTACTGTTAACAACTGGGGCAAGTTAAAAGCCACTGGCATCAGCTAGCAAAAATGAGACTGCTTACACTTGAAAATACCGAATGGTGCATCTTTAGTGTAAATATGCTGAAGTACCTCAGAGCACGTAAACATTTCAGAAGATAGATTATATTTGGGTTTGGTGGCTTTTTTGGTGTTTTTGTTGTTGATGATGATGTTTTTTTGAATACATACCTATCTTTCTGAATTGTCTGGTAAGCAGTTTGTGCGGGGAGGAGTATGATACAGTGCAGAAGTATGCTAAAATTACATTTGCATATTCTAAAGATAAAAGTTACCATTCATCATATCTGAAAACAAGAGTCTAAAAGCGCAAGATATACATTTATTTGAAGGGAAAAATAAGTCACAAGTACCAAAGCACTTTCAGAAAGGAGGCCGACAAACTTTTCCTTCCTGCCTGCAGAAAGAAAACTCCATTAACTAGCTTGCACGCACACAGCTGAACAGCCAGCTGCAAATCGGGCCAACCTACACCAGCAGAGTAAGGCCAAAAACATGCCCTACATACTCCATGACAGGGAATTTTGGAAAGCAATATTGCTTGCAAAAGTACTTATGGAGACAACTTGGTAAGTCATTACCTGTAACAACACAATTGGCAAGAGCTATCAGAGCTTTATCAATGGTAGAGCACTGTCCCTAACAACACTGCACTACACAGAAAGACAGAACATAAATAGGAATACTGTGGTTCCTCGTGCAGGCTCGGCTCTTGCTGGCTTGTTCTGTCTGCAATGCACAGGATCAGCAGGGATTTTTCACCAGTCTCAACCTTTATTTTTGCATCCTCTTTGGAGGAAGTTTGCTAATTTGTGACTGCAAAGAGGCAATGGTCCTTGGGCCTCCTCGTGTATGAAGGCTGCCCCTTACTGTGTATTTTCACTTCAAACACCGTACTGCCTCTGATAGCACCACATATTTTTACAAGAAGAAGGTAAGCTATCATGGACTTTCAAGTAAGAGGATGTGCAAACACACTCATCTGCACACAGACACAAGGACAGCATGTTTGTTTGTTTAAAACAAAAAAGAAAGAAAAAAAGAAAAGAAAGGAAAAGAGAAAGTCGGCCCTTGTTAAAAGAAAAGAGAAAGAGAAGAAGACAAAGCCAGCCCTACTTTGTTCTTAGAAAAGAAAGACCTCCCTAGCCAAATCTGATCTCAGTAGCCAAATCTCTGTAGCCTAATCTGGCTGCTACAGAAGATAACTCGCAACATATTTCAAGTGAATCTGAGACTGGACAGTGAAGGCAGTACATCTTCTTGAATCTTTCTGCACCCAGCCACATTCATGGATCTGTACCAGCAGCCCCAATCCACTCAGTAGGTCCATGCCATCGACCATTTCGAGAAAGTCTTCATCAAACAGCAGGGGTGATGGGGAAATTACAACAGAAAAAAGAAAAAAACAAAGAAAAAAACAAAGAAAAACACCCGATTTCTCTGCTACCAACTCTCAGCTTACCTCTGAGGGCTACTCCCCAAACTGAAGATAGACTGCCCCAACCTGAAAGCCAGTTTTGCCCCAGTTTTCATTTGGCATTTTTTTCAGCGTATCTGCAGGGCTTTAGAACTGCTGTGTTTTTATCTGATGAAAAAGCTGTCTTTCCTCCTGCAGTCCTACAATTCTTTGTGGTGAGACTGTTTCAGTATCAATATTAATATTCAAATGTCAAGTTTGTGACACTACATTTCCTGTACTATTTAAAGCATTCAGAATAATTACTATCTGTGAAATATTAAACAGTAAATTTCTGCTACCTGCTTACTATTTCAACAGCCCTAACTGTGACAGAACAGCACTTACACCACTCCTATGCAATTTTACATAGAGATGCATTGTTCTGCTTTTCTAGCAGTACTCACACATTTTCCCAAATTGACTTTTGTTGTTTTAGCAAAGCCACCATTCATTCTCTTCTCTGGAGTGCCACTGAGATCTGAATCTCAACTGAGTTTGCAGTACTTATTGCTTCAGACTTTGGTCCATACATATTCCACAACCAATAGCAATTTTCATATGTAACAAGCCACCAAGGATTTTTTAAGTATTTAGGGAAAGGTAATCCTTTCTTACATTAATTCTACTGCTCTTAAAAAAATACAAAACAACAAAGCTTTCCTTTTGCCTGTTTTTCTCCATTTCAGTACTGAGTTCAATCTTTTTCTTTTGTAATTATCTAACCTTGGGTTACAAATATTTTTATTATAACAGATAGGTGTCTTCAGAAGTAACACACATCAGAACAGTGCAGCTGAGAAAGCACTAACCTGCCACTCCTTCCAAGCTGCCAATGCCGTAGAGAAGCCTTCATATAATAACATCAACTGAAAATAGCAGATGTCCATTCTCACATTCAGAAAGGCGTACAGAAAGGTTAATTACAGAATGGGTTTTTATCCTGGTCAAAAAACAGCTTTGGGAAGAATGCACAAAAAACATGTCCAGCCTTCCACTAACAGGCAACTTTATAAGCCAAAGGTCAAAATAAACATTCCAAATAACTCAAGGAAAGTTTTACTTTCATTGTATGGCTTGATGATACCACAGAGTATCAGTATCATTGCAGAGGTCAATTATTTCCACTGTTCTCCTCCCTGAAACTGCAGGACTGTTTCAGAATGTGCATGCTTCTTTCAGTCTTAATTAACTTCACCACAAATTCGAGCCAAAGGGGTCTGATCCCAACCCTCCAAAAGCCAACAGGAGGGACGCCAGTGGGAATAAAGCCTAAAACAACACGTCTACAGTAGTCAACAACTCTTGAGTTATATAAATACTCGCTAATATCTCTATACTGACTGGCCATCAACATTTCCATTATAATCCATTTACTTGGGGACATTTGTATGCTGGATTTTATCCATACTCCTCTCTAGCCAGCTGAGAGGAATTGTTTTTGAGTGAAACAAACCACCTCCCTCCCCTCCAGAGACCTACAAACAACTAATAAAGCCCTCACTTTCCACATAGACAACAGGATCCCACCACCCTGGGCTGAAAGACAGTCTACCCACTTTGCTACACCATGCTGTTGCAGAATGGTAAAAGGCAGCTTCAGTCCTGCAGCAGGAAATCAAGGGCTAGCAGGTTTTTCATGTAGTACGCCATGACATGAATAACTGGGACCAGGAATGCAACAATGAGGCTTGAACAGTTAATGAATAATGAGCCCTGTGATTCGTCATCATTCTGTTTACACTGCATTGAGAGTTATAAATGAAGTAATAAACAGTAAGACCCAGTCCACCAACACAAGAAGTGTGTCTTGATGCTTTCTAAAACGTACCAGGAGTAGTGTTAACATCACAGCCAGTATTCTTCCCATCCCAGTCAGTGAAACCATCCTTAGATTTGGTCTCCTGTGGGCTCCAGAAGTACAGCTACATTAGCCCACAGATGCATAGGCATATTATAACTGGACACATTATTTTGAAGTGTTTGAAGTAGCCTGAGTAGAAGTGTTCAGAAGACACAGAAAAACAAATTCCATTCCACAATATGCAATTCATACTAATGTTAATTAATTCACATTCACAACATAAGCTGAAGCTGTTCCAAATAAACCATTATGATACATTCTGAGAACATGTACTAGGAGCAAAACAGAACTTGGCTTAGTTCAAGCAACCTACCGACACAACTTTACATATTTCCCAAAGGAGTCTGAGTCTACCTTCTCCTGTCTGCTCCTGGAAGGATGTCAGTACCAGGCCCACCACACTGCTTAGTCAGCAACTGGCTCTACAATAATTCAATTAAGGGGTACAACATTAACAGTTTTTAGCAGTGATGTAAGAAAGATTCGAGTGCAAATGCTTCTAAGAGACCTAGCTGAAGGAATGGGGACATCTGTTGTCCTCAGCTATCACAGTAAAGCACGGTCCTTCTTCCTCTTCCCCTTCCAAGAGTTCTCCATACCCACTCACTCATTCTCAGGCCTCCCTCCCCGGATGCCTACAAGCAGAACAAGATGGACAAGAGTATGCAAGACAGCCCTGCCATCACCTCCCAGGATGTCCAACTACTCTGCCCACCTGCATGAGATGTAATTCTGCTGAAGTGAACTCGATGAGACCTCAAAGCTCTCTACTTTGCAGAAGCTAATACAAACTAAGACAGAGAAAGCTTGACAATCATCAGAATCAAGGCACCAGCTAAGTGAGGGGAGCCCAGCAAGGAGGCTGGTAACAGGTTCTCTCTCTGGGGCAGAAGCTTCTCAGTGTTTTGTCTAAGGTACAAACACACGAAGTTGATACACTTGCCTTGGCACGTGAACAGATTTGTTCCTGGTAGTAAGCACAAATTCTTTTCAAGTCCTGAGCAGAAGTTAAGAGATGACCCAGGTCAGTACTCATACATCACACACCACAGCCCCTCTCAAGCACACAGGCAAAATACAACAGAACTCAGCTACAGACCAAACCCCACTTGCATACACCACAAACGCTTTTATTTTCCACGCCCATCCAAGAACATAAATTGTCCAAAGGCTGAATACCAGCTCCTCACAAAGGACCTCGGAGCCATCAGAGCTCCCTGCCAGCTCCTAACAGGGCACTTGCCCATCATAAACTGCCCACATGCTCATGCTTTTCCCCAGGCAGAGCCATGCACTTTGCATCTAGGCAGCAGCTTGTTTTAACTGCACGCTTACTAGGACAGGTCACAGTAAAACGCACACAAAAAAGCTACTCGTAAGTAAGAAGGGAAATCAGTGGCTACGACTGCAAAGCGCTGTTGCTAGCCAGAAATGAAGAGCACACAATCCAGCACTGAACGACTGCCAGCAAGGAGGAGTCCCAGTTTAAGGCCGCAAAAACACTTGGAAAGCTGTTACTTGGCTGATTACGTCTCTGCTGGAAGGGTAAGGTTTCAGAGTAGTGTGCCCAGCAGATTAGATGTGCGGCTCCCAGCACAGCTTGCAGGAGCTGCAGATCTGAACCACCACGCACAGTGCAACTGTACCCTTGCACGTAGTGGCAATACAACCTGCCTCTGAGCAACACTATGACAAAAATAATAGCAGTATCAATGAGACTCTACTCCGTGGGCAGTGACCACAATACACGCCACGCTCCCGTTGAAACGAACTGCTCTGTAAGAAATTTTATAAACCAAGCAGGAGATATAAAGAAAATGGTAAGGGCAGTGCCTTTTTGGAAAAAAAAAAAAAAAAAAAAAAGAGAAAAAAAGAAGAAGAATAAAAAGAAAAGAAAAAAGGGACAATTTGGCATTTGCAGTGTGTACAAGATGCCTTCATACACTTTCCTGATTCCTTGCCAGTAACTATTCAAAAAAGACCACTTAACAAGCAAACAGGTCTTCAGCACAACAAATAATAAAAAAGAGAGCAAAGCTTGTGCTATTTAAATATCATGAAACATTCTGCTAATCATGCACAGATGGAAGTACAGACGCTTCTGCCAGACGCCTTGTTCCAAAACTTTGCTCTATTTTTAATTATTTGATGCGCAGAGGACCTGTTTGCTGATTAAAAGGGCGCTGCCTTTAAAAGGACTCCATCAATATGGAGTCTGGTCTTGTTTTTCAAGGGAATGTAGAAACTCCTAACTGTGAGCTCCCCGTAACAATTTGCTGTGGCTGTTTCCTGCCAGATACTTCTCTCACCTTGGAAGACTACCTACAGATGAGAAAAGCGAATCCAACTATGTGCAGTGCTGTCTGAAAAATGCTGAGTAATTTCATTTGGATAATGCTTCTTTTCCCACAACTTCCTTTTGTCTGTAACTCTTTTGGTGCTACCTACAAGCATCGATTTTCAGATGCGGGCATTATTTTTGACAGCTTTCCTTTCAGTCAGAGCATAGTTTTTCTGTGAAAACACCTCCAAACTTCATCAACCAAAATACTCAGTGTAGTCAGAGGCTGGCAAAAACATTTAGATTAAAAAAAAAAACAAAAACACACACACAAAAAATGGTGTGGGGGGGAGCAAGCCTTGCATTTTTCCCTTCATACCTCCTGTGAACTTCACTCAATTCAGTGGGTACTTCATTCCTGTACTTCTCCACAGCAGTCAAGGAATTCTTCCCTCAGTGAAGAGCCTCACTCAGAATGCACAGCATGTTCAATTTTTTTTCCCCTTTCTTTTACTGAATTAAGTGCTTCTCAAACATTCTTTTTTTGGCTCAGTTTACCTTTTATCTCGAAAGTTTTGCAATCTATTACTGTAGCATTCTGCCAGTATGAAAATGACTGGAAATTTAAGAAAAACAGCTCAGGCCGTTACTTTTGTCCCACTAGTATAATATGTACAAAACACCACATTTTTAAAGCTCGCTAATGTTAATGACTGAAGCTGTGCTATTAGCACAGTAAGAGCCCTCTGACTAACAGACCACATGGTACAACAAGAAAGTAACAGTGACCCCATTATCTTAGGAACAAATAACCCAAAGAGGGTGCCTCCCGGCTCATGCCCAGCTACAGAGAAAACAGCTGAATTACTTTTAAACTGCCAGCGTGTAACATTATACAAACAGATAAACGCGCCCGGTTTGTGAGCAACCAGCTGACCAGCCTGGAAAGCAAGGTGCCAGCTGAAGAGACGCTGCAGCTGCCAGCCAGGGAGGACTGGCAAGGGCAGGCAAGGCTGACTATCCAATGCGCCGCTCCACAGAAGAAATAAAGGCTTTTTTTTCCCCCATGAGGAGAAGGGAGGGCTGTACGGAGGGAAAGGCTTGTCCTGACACATCATCGGGGCTGCAGAGCTCAGAACCCAGCTGTGACTAAGGAGGAAGGGAGGGAGATCAAACAATGTTCAAACCGGCCCTTCCGCAGATAATGACCGAGGTACTGAAAACTTCTAAGCGAAAATGGACTCTGGGCACACAGGAACACACGCATAGGGCGAGCCCAAAGAAGGGCAGCATGCAGCAAAGCACTGCGCAGGGAGCAAATGTGGAGTGGGTGCCCTGCAAGTGGGTCAGGAGCTGCCAGGAGTGCTGAGCGTGGAAGAAACTCTGCAGAGAAGGAGGTGAGAAGAGAAACTGACAGGCCAGCAACAGGAGAGTAAATCAGAGAAAGGTTACAGCAGGACAGAAGGATGATTGGGCAAAATACTGGTTGGCTGTATGAAGATGAGTCTAATTCACCAGCACATCCACATGAAGGCCAGAAAGTGAGGACAGCTGACTGAGGAACGGTCTTCATTCTCTCTTCACTTGAAGGAAGAATCAAGCTAACACTCAACTACCAAGCAGCATCCTACCAGCAAGCAAACCAACAGCTCCAACATCAGAGGGCCTCAGCCCTCCCACAGACACACAGCCAGATGCCACATTCTGTTACAGCCAACTATATGCAAGCATTCCACTCAAACCTCAGCAGTAAGGACAGAGGTGGGCACCAGACCCCTTACCCACTGCTGGCTGTAGTGGAGCACCTTGCTGTAACACAGGCAAGAAGCATGACAAGCTGTGCTGCAGCTCAGGCTGCCCAGCACTGCTGGTCTCACAGGCACACCAGCTAGGGCATGAGCTGCACAAACAGCACCAAGCACTGCAGCCAGCCCGCTCACAGCTCAAACAAACAGACTGCACAGTGCTGCTGCTAACGTAGCAGAAGCATGTCTTAGTTTGCATTTCTTCCATTCCTTTCAACCAGCATGACGTTTCAGCAAGTTTAGGTCCTTGTTGTCTTTCTTTGCTGCTATTTTACGCCTTTCAGATGCTTGCTACATACCTCCTATCCATCTTACTTAGGGCCCATTCTGGCTGTTTTCTTAACAGATGTCAACATCTGGATACTAATGTCATATAACAAATGTCATTCAGGAAGTTTATTATCACAACTTTATTTCACTCAGTCCGTGCACACAGTTTCTCCTGAATTTGCCACAGATCTGCAATCAAAATAAGGTCGTGATGACCAACAAATCCTAGGCTGTACCCCTGTCAGTTTGTGGCAGCCTCATAGTGGAAGACCACGCACTGGGACGAGTTATTCCCTCAGCTTGTACAAACATAGAACAAAATACAGATTTTGATTCGTTCTTCAGTCCTTCCAATGTCATAGTGTCACCTATATTTTAAGTTAATCCATAACACAGTTTACTAAGACTGACAGTAGGAAACTTGAAACTCATTCCTGATTCTAAGAGGACGCAGAGGAGATCTAAGGTGAAAGTTAAAGCATCTCCTCAGTTCTGCAAACCAGAAGATGCAAAAGAAAAGTGTTTGCCCACTTATTTGTCTTTGGCCTTTACACCAGCCCTGGAGAAGTATTGCCCACAGAGGAGTGCCAGTAACCTGGCTGGAGCAGCTGGTGAGGATGCAGGCAAGGAGAACACAAAGGAGAGAAACATAGAGTCCAGGATGGATTAGTCCCTCATCCGTAGTAAAGCAGGATGGGGTGGCACCATTTCACTTTTTTGGTTTTTGACACTGCCAAACAACTGAAGTTCTGATTAATCTCCACACCTATTAATGACATGGTCGGGGAGTTTGTTCATTAGAACTGGATGCTCAAATTTTAAGACATTGGTATGAAATTAAAGTCTTGTAATAACTAAGAGATGATGTTCATGATATCCATACTATAGTGTTTTACTTGTGTAAGGACAATCACTACTGGTACATCTGCAGCAAAATATTTCACTCAGAAGTTCAATTTTAATCAAAAGGAAATTTGCATCCCTTGCTGAGGGAAGAAAATACCACTGATCAAATCTACGGTACTTCAGCACAGCCTAAAGTGATACACAATGCTGCCCAAGCAGAGGCATCTTTAAGGCAGTGCTGCTAAGCCTGAAGAGGAAAGTGATCAGAGAGAGGTAAAATGGAACTTATGTTTGTCTTAAAAATGAGAAAAAAATCACCCAAGTGGCAGCAAATATACAAACAGAAAGAATGTGATTGAGTTAGCATTTGAATTCTGTACTTCAAGCTACCTTTGATCAACTTGATTAACATTCCTTTCTAAAAATCTTACAGCTGATGCACTTCATGAACACAATTAAAGTAGATTAATCTGCTGTAAATTGTACATTTCATAAGATTACTGTTTCTCTGATTAATTTTACAAAAAACACGTGCAACTATGTATTTTTGTCAATGATAACATAAACCCCTGAGAGAGCTACCAGTAACTGGCCAAGAGACATCAGTGTGAACATCTAATAAATCAGCACGCCGTATGATGCAATGTTCTGTGATCTCATACACCAAATACTACACTTCTTGTTCAAGTGCAAGAGAAAAAGAACTCAGTTGTCAGCTTATACCACCTGACTGGTTAAAATCTAATTCTTCTGGTGTTACTACCTACACGAAAACGCTGACAGATAGTCAAAAGTGACTGCAATAGGTCCACAAACCTTCCTCTACTAAAATTGGTGATAAAATATAAATCACATTCAATGGCGCGGTTTGACACAGTTGAATTTCAGAGGCGCTGGGTCTGAAAGGGACCCATCTGAGCCCCGATCTGAGGGGAAGGCTCACCTTGACCTCCCCAGCACAGCCGTGAGCAGACTGATGTCCCTTCACCCTACAAATCCCCCTGCCTGGTGCTGTAGCTAAGCGCTGCTGAACTCAGGTACCCTCTGGAAGCACTGCAAGGCGGTAATTAGCGTGAGGCTTGTAATGCATTCCCCAGCCAGAAACACGGGTTGCTGTGGTCACTGGAGTCAGAGAGTGTGAAAAGGGGCTGGGGGGGGGGGGGGGGGGGGAGATAAAGAAAAACAGGTAACAGCGGGGAAACCAGGGTGATATCCTATTCAAGTATCAAATATTAAGATGATTACCATTATCAATTGAACTGTCAAATAAGTATTACGGGAAAATGGTGATTAAAAAAAAAAATTCCTAATAAAATATATCATTGCAGTGGAGAAGATTAATGATGCACAGGAGATACCTCTGACACAAACGTGTACTTCCTAAATCGCGTTTGGCTTCATTTTGATTTTTAGAGAAATGATGCATTTAACATCCTGTCTGCAGATGATACAATTTTAAAACGCAACCACAACACCACAACAGCAATCTAAACCCTTCTTCTATGTTCTGGGAAGCTCTGTGCACGGCTCCCATTAAGCTTACCGGTAACTGCGAACTGTTAACATGCCTTAGTGTGGTTTCAGCATTCCTAGGCAAGGCTAAGCAGCAGTCAGAAAACAATGATATCCCCAGGCCCACACTGTAGTTTCTCAAGCAGAGATTAAGCACGGTATTCTGCTCAACAAGCTCATCACTGTTAAGTAACTCATCAGAAAATAAAGAGGGAATTATCAAATGGGAATTGCCAAGTAATTAGTTCTCTGAAGCAGATGACATACAACTGTTAAAGGGAGGGGCTTCCCTGTTAGTCATATGTCAGAGTAGAGCCTACTAATCTGTAAATAAAAATGCATTTCATATGATTAGCGCAATGGGTTTTTAACCACTAGCGGTACATGAAGAATTAATTTGCAACTTTTTGTGCTGTAATAAGCCAGCGAGATTTTCTCCCTTTGCATACAATGAGTTTTCCAACACTGCGGATCGCCTGCTGTCAGACTGCCTGGGGACAGACGGCCATGCAGACAGGCTGCTACCAGGGAGGGGACGTGCTCAAGGGCTGGGGAGGAGGGTAAGTGCATTTACTATCATAGTAAGCGGAAAAGGCACTCCCTGCTCAGCTGCTCCACGTGACACTGACAAGGACGGCACTGATGAGAAAACGCTCCCTGGCACACAAATTCACAGGGATTAAGCCTGCTTTCTGTACTTAGCCTTCTCCGTTAAAGCCTGACTTTCTTCAAGAAGATCATCTCACAGAAACGTTCAATTTGCAAAACCTGAAGGGCCTTCATGCATGGGTACCTGACAAACAAAAATGTGGTAACGCTCACAACCACATTCCAGTACAAACAAGAAACACTTAAACTTCTCTGCTTTTTATAGACTGAAGAGTGAGCCAATAAACCCCTAAATCAGGCTTTCGGCTAGTCCCAAACAGAACACTGCTAACTCACCGACAACTAAAGAAGTAATTACCAAACACACCAAGGGTAAGTGGAGGAGGGCATGTATGATGCTGAGGCCTGTACAGAACTACAGATCAGGGATGGCAATCCCAGCATTTTGACCCTCAGCACATGCTCCGTTTCTAATATTTGCCCCATCAGCCAAAATATCACACTATAAAGTAATGCTAGCACAGGACAGATCTCCACAGCATATCACAGAAGGTGAATCAAACCTCAGGCACTGGCTTATATCACATTACCAGTGAGAGCCTAGCACTTCCATCTAGACAAGTCACTGCAGCCAGCTCTGTTTATACTTCAGACAGTGTTACAAAACCTCCAGTCAATCTGACATCGGGCTACAGCAGCATCTGCTGAGGAAACAGCAGAGCAAAGCCAGGGCAGGGCACCACGGGGGTGATGGGGTAGGGCTGGGGAGGTGACCAGGCCTCATCTCCAACATCTGACACTGCATTCACGTCTTTTTATTCAATTTATCACAGAGTTATTCACTCAGCCACAAAACAAACAATTAAAAAAAATTAAAATGATTTCTAATTACTCTCCAATTATACCTAGTTCACATCATCATTTCGTTTGTGCTGTTAATGTGCTCACAGTCTCCACCGCTGCCTTCTTTTAGCCCTACAGCCATTGCAGGCCTTGATAAACAGTGTAAGAGGGAGGAAATAAAATCAGCTGTGATAAAGGAACACCGATATGGCAATCAAAAAATTGCCTTTGGACACACTAATATTGAGACACATTACCTCTTTCTACATTCAGTAAATAATATTTTAAGAGGACAAACTCTGTTCATTTACAGAGAGTGGCAGCCAAAAGCCTGTGCAAAGCACAGCTTAGGCCTTCTGTACCTAACAGGTAGTGTGCAGATATACTTATGGAAAATTCAGCAATAAAAATTTACAAACAGGCTGTGGCTGCAAATTCAACCCGATACTACGACATGATTAATAGATATCAAGTGACTCAACAGTGAAAAAGATTGAAAAGAACACTCCAGTTATTCAAACATCCAGTGCCTCATGCAAAACCCTCTCGACACAACTGCTTAAAAGAAAGCATTGAGTCATTTGCCTGCGTGGAAGGAGGCAGAGCGAGTTCTGAACAAATAACAATAACTCAACATTTTTTAGCTCAGGCTAAAATTAACTGAAGTCAGGAATCATGGAAAAAAAAAAAGCCATATCTCAACACATGTGATTTTATTTTCACTAATCCCAGTGTCCTCATTCAGGCAGTGAGCTCTGCAGACTCTGCAGGAAAGCTGCTTGAAGCTGAGCAGCAGGCACGCCTCAAGCTTACACACCGCAGCGGCTTCACTCCTTGCAGCCACACGCCTCCTTCTGTGAGTACAAACGCACGTGGGGGGGCACCAGGGCTGAAGCAGAGTCTCTGAGCTCTGATACCGGAGGTGCAAGGTGAAATAAGCATGCCTGATGTTCCATCCCTCGGACAGAACTCGTGGCGATAACCTGGGTCTGCACAGAACAGAGCAGGGCTGCTGATGCTTCACCCCCCCGCCAAAAAAATGTGAGCGCTGGAAAAGATGCTGGGTCTGAGCATGCAGTGCTCGATCTCAATTCATGAAACCTATTTGTGGCTGATCACTGTGCTGCTCTGGGTCATGTTTGTTTCACGTGTTACTACTTTTGAGTTCCCTTCTGTTAAATCAAGCACTTGTAAGAGATAACGCTTGTAAGCAGGCAGTCGCTATCTCAGTAACTTTCTCTTTACTCATACAGTAGGACTGATTTTGATCGATCCCTAGAGAAAATAAGCACTAACTAACAAGGCCAATAGAGGAACCCACGCTCAGTGACTGAGACAGCACGTCCAAGAAAAGGAGCTGAAAAAGATCTGATCTGAAGGCCAGAAGACAACGCTGCATTTCAAACTGCACTGATACTGAAAAAAAGCAGCACAGTCCTGCCCTCCTCTCACGCTGTAACCGAGACAACTGCAGCAGACTTAACTAGGTTATTTCTTCTTTAATCCAAACTGTTCCCAACACGTAACATACTTTTTCTCATGCCATCGCAGGAAGTGCCAGATGCTAAAATATTCTAAGTGATTTAGAGATACATTGTGGGTAACTCACACAGGATTCAACCAATACGCTTTAAATCGTTTCTTCTAGTTAAGAGATAGAAAGCTGTCCTGTGGTAATTGTCTGTGCAAATAAATACAACTTCATAAAACCTGTGCCACTTCTGAAAAAAATGAAAGGTTTTGTGGAAACGTCGCTGTCATAACAGAGAGCTCCCTTCTATTTGATCTCCCGAGCCCACAGCAGCTACCCAGTCAGTTCTGTCCCAAAAGTGAAAGATGAAATGTGTCAGTGCACAGGCACTTGGGCTGGCTGTTCAACCAAAAATCTCCTATTGCTCTGAAGGGGCATAGTGCCCCGTCAGTCCACCCCCACCACTCCAGCTCATCTGTAAACCCTAAGAGGCATGTCTTTACATGTAACTGCTTGCTCAGACAACTTCCCTTTACAGCACAGCACCCTACCCCACAGCCATAATAAAATGTAAATTACGTGCCACACACCTCTCTGACATGCTGCATATATTAGAAAGTTATTCTGCAACAGAGGCTTTTTGGTCAACCCCTCATATGTAGAATGCTATAGTAATGGAGTTTTCTGGCTGCATAAAGGTGAAAAAAGCACCTTAACTTCTGCAAGTAATTGCTGCATTTAATTTTCTTTTATTTAGAGACGTCACATTTTTTTATGATTTTTTGTCTTTTCTTTTTTCCCCCCAAAAAAAGTATTAGTAGCATTGCCAATCTGAAGCACTCAAAAATCATGAAACAGGTCCAGAAAACCAAGCTGGCTTAATGACAATCAGATTAAAGAAATAAAATAAAAATTTATGTTCCTTTTATTGGCAGTACAATTGTTGAGCCCTTAAACTTGGTTCTTTCAAGGTATTTCCCCCAACCACACAAGAAGGAGAAGTAAGAAAGAGGAGAGGGAGCTGAGAGTGCTACTCCATCCTGTCTGGTTCCAGAACTTTGGGGAACAAAGTCAGAAGAACTGAAAACATTCCTGAAACTGGAGTAAAAGACACTCGAGCACATCACTAGTGACCAGCTATCTGGGAAGCATCCTCATGTCAGGCAAAGTTAAGTGCTTAAGGGAAATCAGGATACTGAAAAGTCAAACGAGCTGCTAGGAACAAGAACTGCTAAAAATGTTCACAAAAGCACAGGGAGGATTTATATAATTATACTTGTGGTATTAACCAACAAAAAAATCAAAGACTGTAAAACTTTTCCATTCGTGCTACAATCTTTAGTAACTGCATACACTCTGACCTGAGGTATACATAAAACCACTCATCTGGAACCCACTGTCCTGTCAGTCACCCAACTGAGTCACCAGAGCTAATGGAATTTCTATGATGAGTTTCTCCAGGACCTCTACTGCCAGGCACGGGAAGTACAGACGTTTTGCAGGTAGATAACGGCACGGACTGCATTCAGGTGCCCGTGCTGACCAGAACCTGCTGCAGACAGCGCATGCTTGTTAGACAAAAGAAAAAGCAGCACTTTCTCACCTTACTGACAGCGCATCTCTGTACGGCAAAGATGACGGCGAAGGTGGTCACTGTCCTGCAGGGGTCAACAATAAATTCACAGCTTGTATTGCTCGCCCGTCTGGCTCGGCCTGCGGCGTGACTGGCGGTCCCAAAGTTGAGGAGGTGGGAGCCAAAAGAAAACAAAGCAAAAACACAGGTAAGACTCAAATGGCAGCACCCTAAGACACTCTAATGAAGCCTGAGTGGTTGCTTTGCTATTACTCAAGCACAAATAAACTATAGATTCAGTCTCGCAGACAGCACACATACAGCACAGAATGCAGCCCACATATTCCAACGGAGTGCTCTTTTCCTACATGTGATCTTGACGAGGTGAAGAACCATAAGCGAGTCGAGCTGACTTCAGTGCCAGCAGAACTGGCTTGTGCTGTATCTGAGGAGGGGCACCACTCAGAATACTGCTGCAACTGCTGCCATTGGGTGAATGCAGTCAGCCAGGGGAACGTGGCGTTACCTTGTCCTTAACCGCAGCACATTAGAGCCAGTGCACAGTGCTGCAAATGCTCAAACAATGTAAACAGCAGCCAATGCTACCAGCATGGTTCTTTTTCTTCTATTTCTGAATTTTTCTTCAGTAAAAATAGTGAGAGCAACAGCACTGACATTCTGTTGACATCACATATTCAACAAAATATTTTTTTTTCCCCCCCACTTGGAATCCTACCAAATATTTTTATCACTCTTGGGACAATAAAAGGATTTAGTGGGACCATTTCTCCCTCACTGAGAAGCACTTTTGTTGTTTCAGTTTATGAGCACGCTGACTCGTCCCTACCCTATTTATGGAAGGATTTACACACATACTTAACTCCAGATAGATTCTTTAATCAATCCTCATTCAGCAAAACCCTCGCTGGGACGTGTACTAAGGCAACTTTGCAGACTGGGACCAATACACGCACACAGATTTGCATGTGTTTCAGAGCCATCTCAGACTCCAGCTTTTAGGGGAAAAACAGAAAGCATCCAGCATTACCCTCTCAGTGTTTGCAAGGGGATCAAAAAGGAGTTACAGCCATAGATCCAGTTTCTGCCTTTCCACAAAAGTTGGGAGACTGCAAAGTTTCTTCCATTTAGAAGCATCCATCACCAATCAGCTAAGCCAAAACCGTGTAAAAAAACTTCAGCTCATAAAAAATGCAAACCACCGAACAAGATGCACGTATGACATCAGATTCCAAAATGCTGTGCCTCTGACCGAGTAAAACCGAACGAGATCAGGATTTCTGGCTTGCAAGCTCAGGCTAAGCATACAACTTCCTACAGAGTACTCACTGGAATACAGCACGTCGTTTCAGCAAACTGCAGCATTTACCTGTGCCAAGCCTGTCAGACTGCTGCCTCTTCAGCTAATTGTGTTGGTATTCGTTACAGCAGTCGGTACCGTACCTCCGAGGAGACCTACAGCTCCATCTGCCACCCGAGCCGTGCAGAGCGCCCAGACCGTACCTGTGCAGTCCCCACCCAGCCTAGTGTGCCCACCAGGCAGCCCTGCCGCACAGCCCTGCACCCAGCCAGCGCCGCAGCCCCTCGCCATTCTGACACGCGTTTGCTTTAAGCCCCGCTGCAGTTCTTCATCGCGTTTCCCCTCAATTAGCACACCACAACAAAAGCCAGCGCCGCACCAGCAATGACAACGACAGTCCTCGCTGCCCTCTACTCAGATGTGCTGCTGAACTTCAGCACGGGGAGAACCAAGCCTTCGTTTTGCTCTGCTAGGCATGGCATTGAGACCATTACTTTCACATCCTAATGTTTAAATCAGCAGTTGCTTTTCAGGTGAGCACATTTAACGTCTATTTTCTTAATTAAGATGAAACTAGGCCACTGGATCTATTACATAAAAATGTTGGTGAAGTGAAATTCCAGGCCTCTTGTAAATGTCTCTTAAAACAAGACCAGTTCCTTCAGCCTCTCTAAGTAAATCAGACCAGGCCAGGGAGAAGAGCTGCATCTTGTACTTGCAGGAAGTCTCTTAACTACACACAAACGGCCTTTTAGAAGTAACTGTTTTGCTGTGCTCTGTCACACGGTGAACTGCCTCTCCATGGAGCACATCACCAGCAACTCCGGGCACGCAGTGGCAGCTCGACAGCAGCCGTGCTGTGAGCGCTCACCTTCTGCTACCACTCCTCTCCACGGGCTGCCCTCCTTCCAGCCCCCTCGGCACGCAGAGGAAGGCCGTTCCAGCCAAAGGCAGGCAGCCCGGGCACAGAGGGCCGGTCAGCACGGCCCACGGGCTGCCTGAGAGCTCCGGTGCTGCACGGCGCCGGCAACTTCTCCCCACCGAGATGTGCAACGCTCCGGGCTGCGCTCTGTAGCAGCGTGGATGCACGTGCGGTTAGCAATGGGAGTCATTCACCGCTCTTGCACGTGGCTAACGCGGCTCCTCCAGGGGGCAAAACTCCCACGGTGCTTTTTGCCGTAGAAAGATATTGGGAAAACGATGGCTCAGGCAGCGGATCAGCGCCTGAGCTCTGCTACTCTGCTCTGTGCCTGGCCGGGGTCCAACAAGCTGAGCTACCCCAGATACACACCGTGTGCGCGGCTCACAAGCAGCCCCTGGAGCCGCTCCAGGCCCACGGCATTAGGATCGAGCACCAGATTGGGCGCCTGTGTGCAGGCAGCGGGGGGGGGGGAAGGCCGGCATGAGATCTTCAGTTCAGCGCTCCCGGAGGGCGGCACGCAGCGCGGAGCTGCACTGCCTGCTCTGTCACGGCGTTACGCTGTCTGAGGCGGAAAGTTTCCCACTCTATTACTCTGCTGTATTTCAACGAGCACCAATGCGAAATAAAATAAATCGGAATACCAGCAACGAGTTGTTTGCCGATAAGAAAATCTTTATATCGTACGCCCCTCGGTTTTTTTTTTAACCGAGGGAGCAGGAAGCCAGCCGTCCGCCAACACACAGCTCCTTGCTCAGTCACGCAGCACCGGGCATTCCCACCGGTAATGTCACGGCTCGGCGCGGGACGGCCCCGCGGCCTACGGCGGCCGGGCGGGGAGAGGGGAGCAGCGGGGAAGTTTTCGCGAGCCCGCAGCCCCCCGAGCACCGCCGCCCCTTCCTCCCGCAGTCCGCACGCGGCACGGGGGCGGCCGGGCGCACGGCGCGCGCACACCTGAGCGGCCGGGGCCGTCCGTTGCCATGGCAGCGCGCTCACATCGCTCGGCGGAGCGGGGCCGGGCGGGTTCCGGCGACGAGGGGCTGCGAGAAGAGCCCGGGACCGCGCGGGGGAAGGGCCGGAGGCGCGGCGATCCCGCGGCGGAAGGGCTCGAAAGCGAAATTAAAAGCCCTCAGCGTGCCGCTGTACGGACGCGCTTTGCCCCGCGCACGGAGGGGCTCGGCGTATCCCCCCGCCCGGCTCGGCACGGCTGCCCGCGGAGCGCCTGCTGGGCAGCCAACGGCACCCAAACAGCCGCGGCTCCCCGCGCCGAACGGCGCATTATATAACGGCTTCCGACTCGTTTGCTCCTCCGTTAGCGCCCGGCGGTAATTCCTCCTCTGCCGCCGCTCCGTCACCTTATTATCGCTATCACAGCGGGCGCTGACGTTTCCCAGCGCCTTTAATTCAGACTTCGGTACCCCCAGGAATCGCGCTCGCGGATCGCGGCCCTACCGGGGCTGAGGGGGGGATATCGAACAACACCGACCCGACCCCGAGCTCCGGTCGGCGCCGGGGCCGAGCGGCGGTGCCCCGCGGCCCTCCCTCCCGCGCTCCCCCGGCGGCGGTACCGGGCGTTGTCCGCGGGCGGCCCGAGCCCCGGGAGCGGCGGCGCGGGGTGGCCGCCGGGCACAGCCCCGTCCCAGCGCCGCCTCCTCCTCCACCGCCCGCTCGCTTCATTCACCCTCAGCGGCCGCCCAGCCCCTACTACATGCGCCGTGCGGCCCGGCCGCGGCCCCCCCGCTCCCACACACACACACACACACACACAGGGGCCGTGTCAGCACCCCGTCACGCACCGCACCGCCACACACACACACACACGGCTACAAACACACGCCCCGCAAAATGTCCACCGCGGCCACCGGCGGGGTGAGGAAGAAGGGAGGAGGAGGAGGAGGAGGAGGAGGAGGAGGTGGAGCGGGAGGGCCGTACGAGCCCCGGGCCCAGGCCGCTGCCCTCGGCCATGTCGTGGCCCCCGCCCGGGCCGGGCCCTGAGGCTGGGCCGCAGCGCTGCCCCCCCCGCACACACGCACACATACACATATACACACACACACACACGAACACAGCCGCCCCCGGCCCCGTGTTTTTCCAGCCGGGAACCGCGGGTGGCTCCGCAGCCCAAACAAGGGGAGAAACCGGGGAGGAGGAGGAGGAGGAGGAGGAGGAGCGGGGGGGGGGCAGAAAGCAGAGGAGGAAGAAAAAGGCACTTACTGTAAAGTGTCAGTGGAGGTGGGGCTGGCGGGGGGGTCGGACCGAGACTCGCGCACCGCCGTCCTCCCGAGGCGGGGGTCTGTGTGTGTGTGTATGTGTGTGTAAATGTGTGTGTGTAAATATGTGTGTGTAAATATGTGTGTGTGTATGTGGGCTCCTTCCCCCGCGGATACACGCTGCGGGCTGCTCCGCCGCTGTAGTAGAAATGATGTCTGCGGTACAGCGCTCGCTGCCGCTCCGCTCTCCAGTATGTAAATGTGTAATAGAAGCCAAATATGGAGCAGTTGGCTGCCTCTGCAACAGCTCAAGGATCCTACTTCACGCGAAAGCCGGGGGGGGGGGGAAGGGAAAAGGGGGGGGCAGCGGGGAGGAGGAGGAGGAGGAGGAGGAGGAGGAGGAGGAGGAGGAGGAGGAGGAGGAGGAGGCAAGGCAAGGCAGCACTCTGGCAGGCGGCCAAGAGAGCCACACAGATTATTGCATACGCGCAGCACCGCCGGGGCCGGCGGCCTTAACCCTTTGGGGGCCGCCTGGGGCCGAGTCGCCTTCCTCCCCACCTCTGCGCTCCCCCCGCCCGGCCGCTCCTCGCCCCGACGCCCGCTGCGCCGACAGCCGCACCGGCGGGCACCGGGAGCGGCGCGCTGCCGAGCGGGGAGAGGAGAGCGGGGCGGCCGTGCGGGATGCGGGAGCGCCGGCCGAGGCCGGGCTGTCGCTAAGGGAGGAAATAAACGCGCGCCGGGGATCCGGGGACGGCTCGGAGGCAGCGCCGTGAGAGTCAGGGGAGGGTGATTTTATTTAAGATGCCATATTGCGTTTTGCCGTGGAGAGCTGTGAAGCTTTGTACAACAGGAGCCCGCATCCCACTCCCGTTTTCTGAATTAGTTTTATTTTTCCGGATCCTTGGCGTATGCTCGAGTCGCTTTGTAGAGAGTACCTTCCACTTCATTCAGACCAAAGAGGCTCTGACTCATTCCGTCGCCGCACTACGAGGCAGGCAGGGCTGCACCACGCATGTTTGGGTACTCGCTCCCGCTGCGCTCCTCGCACACGCTCCGGCAGGATCCTCGCTTGTCTCTCCCGGCTGCGCGCAGACCACTGCCCGCCTCTCCCAGAATAAATGAATGGGAGGAACACAGCCACAGGACAGCGTCTGCTCTGCTTGCTGGCAACCCGACTGCTGCACAGGGAACGGCTCGCTCTGCTTCGGCATCAGGGTCACCGCACAAAATGCTGCATAAGCCCCCAACCCTGGGTCTCACCCCAGAAGGGTTCTGAGAGCACCCTGCGTGCTCCCTATGCTGTGGCTGTCCAGAGCAGGCTGTTGGCTGAGCATCTTTCAATCTGCCCCCAGTACAGCTGTGAGCTCCAAGCAGATGTCTCTAGTGCCGATGTGTACGTGTGTGTCCACAGGTAGTAACACCGTGTTTTAGCATTGGAACTAGGATTAGTATGGATGCAAAAGACCCTACGGCTCTGTCAGTATGCAGCTCAGCAAAGCAGTCCCTTCTATGAATGACTGTACTCATCCTCCGTACTTCCTTGAGAATGTGCTAATCTGCACAGCTCTTGACTGAGAGCTGGTGCTGTCATATAGACTGGCTTTATGAGCATAAGGATATTTTAACAATGCAACTTCTACCTCTCCAGATCAGGTTCACTACATAACCCAAAGCGACTGCCTGTTTCAGAGCGCTCTGGAGACAGCAGCAGGCCCGGATGTCTGGACAAATGTGCCACTCAGCAACGAGATGGTGCATCTATGGCCATGTGGCAGACAGCAAAAATATCCTCACCCAGCTAATGCAAGGT
Organism: Tetrao urogallus; assembly: GCF_951394365.1. Taxonomy (NCBI): domain Eukaryota; kingdom Metazoa; phylum Chordata; class Aves; order Galliformes; family Phasianidae; genus Tetrao; species Tetrao urogallus. Next base: position 84,781,963 of record NC_136815.1, on the reverse strand, counting down.
TCATTGATTTAATGAAAGGAACCATGGGAGAGAGGCAGAGGCTGGAGACAGCTGGAAATCAAGCGAAGGCCCCACAGAAGCTGCTACCCCATCCTTTGCATTCTGTTCTGCAGACACGGCATTCTTCCTCCTGCCACCTTTTTTATTCCAGTTGTACTCCTGTTACCTCAGGAGAAAGGAATCTTTCCCTCTCAAACCTCCACCTTGCCAAGAGGTGTGGCACACGCCGTGGAAGAGAAGCCACATTCATGCTGAAGCAAGTTTTGGGCAACTTTCCCTTCTGCGGCAGGCTCATGTAAGAGGCTTGTGTGTTCCTCCGGCCTGTGGCCATGGTGTTTGCCGCAGGACCCACGCTTTTTGCCATGAACCAGCCTCTGGCTTTTAAATCTTTGTCCACGTTTCTGCTTCAAAGTTGGAAGAGCATGTCAGTTGTAAACCAAAGCAGTATTTTTTCCCAGCAAGGCAGCCTCTGCCCATGTCCTGGGGAAGTGCCGTAACTGCAGGCAACCACATTGGGTTCACAGACTCACCTTCGTTTTGATGGTGGTTACATAACAGAGATAAGGGGACAGTGCCTTTGCTGGCATTGCCCGGTGCGCAGGATGCGCTTCCACATCACAAGATGCCGTTATGCCTCTGCAGTTCCTCTTTTGAGGGCCTGTGGCAGGGCTCAAAGCATTCCCCCAACAGCGAGCATGGTAGGGGCACCAAGGGTGGGAAGCAGCACCTGAGCAAGATCTCGTGTGCTGCCATGGCCAGGACAAAGGTCCCTCACTGTCTATCAAGGCACTGCAGTCTATTGACCCAGACACGCAGAACTATGCCAGAGGTGAAAGTCATTTACTTCAGAAAATAGACACAGTTGCAGACCAGGACAGTTCTGACATTAAGAACAGAGACAGGCACTGTGGCAGTGCAGTACGTGCAGATAGGGGCTCCAGCACCACAGTGTGAGTCGGACACAGGAACCCACTCGAGCAGTGCCTCCTGCCAGTAACATGCTGAAACTGGTCAGACTCCCACTTGAACACGTTCTTGACCAAAAGACAGTCATCAGTTTGACGTGCAGGAGGCACGTTGTCTAGGAGAAACTGTCTTTCAGTGCACTGATGTCGTGCCATCAATGCACATGCTTTATGTAATTAGTGTCTGTAAAAAATTGGAAAATAAGAGGTAACATAAGTTGGAATATTTTTAACATCCACATTCAGGGAAATCCAGTGATTGACGACACGCTGCATTCGAACAGTGATTTTACAATTATCAATCATTACAGTCTAGGACTTCAATTTGTCATAAAACGACATTGTTGGTCTCATTACAGCCTCTAGTGGACAGTAGTAATCCACCTCACAGACCTGTCATACAATCTGCTCAGATGACAAGTGTTATCCCACGGCAAGAAGGATTTCCCAATATAGTCAAAAGTTTGCTGGCATTGCTCTGAAGGTGCCTTGCTTTATGCTTCAGGTATCAGTGCTGGCTCATAAATAAACAGAGAACTTCGCTCTTGATTTCAATCTCAGACAGCTTTCATAAAAAAAACTAAATTAATCTCAAATGTTTTTATAACAGAAAATATTGGTTGTCATGTTTTTGGCTTAAGTACGATGTTTTTATTCCAACTCAGGATCTGCAGACTGTCCAATCCACCTCCTCTCTATTTATAGCCTGCTTGCATTCAGATAATTTTTGCAAATGCAGTTATTTTCATTTTTATTTCAGACATAGGCAGCTGATTTAAGGTATTTTAACAGCTTTAACGAATGAGAAACTGTAATTTGGATTACAGCTGGCTAATTAAGGTATGCTTTCCTCTGGGAAGTTAAACACGTACACGACCTGAACAATAACATATTTAGAATGTATTCTTTAACTGGAAGTGCCTCTTGTGTGAGCACAATAACGCATGACTAACATCTTCATTTTTCGTGTATTCGCCTAGAAATGAGTGCATCCCTGTCAGAACAGGGAGGTTGATGATGGTCTCCAGAACTCTTAGCTGGGATTGTTTTCAGATGGAAGGAAATGGGAGTGGAGAACCAATGCTGTCTCTTTAAAGCCACAATTATCTCAGACAAATTAACAGTTAGTGAAGCCAGAGCCAAGTATTCATGAAGACTAAGCAAGTATGTAGTACTACACTTCGACACAAAGAGAAAACTCTATGGTCTAAAATGCTGAAGTCCTTTGCAAGTGAATTCAAAGGAAAGGCTGTCATTGATTTCTTTACTGCACCCATGTATGGGCTGCAGGGTCACTGAACAAAACATTTTTGTCATATCTTATCAGATAGATAATGCAATATCAAGGTAAAAAATGCATACCTCATCATTGCCTTGTTTTTTATAAAGAAGCAGACAAGTTCTCCTTTAAAACAACAACAGCTTCAATAGCTTTAAAATGAAAATATCTCATTCAATGAAGACATGACACAAGATGCTTTTTTGTTTGGTTGGTTTTGCTTTTTAAATAGAGAAAGCAATTCATCGAGGTAACAAAGCCTGATGACTCCTCTGAAGTCTTAAAATTGAGACAGATTTCATCTTTTGAATATGTTGTCAGCTAGTTGTATGTCATTAAGGCACAAGTAAAAGCAGCTAAGCTACCAGTAGTGGCCCTGGGATGGACCACAGCCAAACCTAGCCCTAAATGCTGTTCCAGCAGTGACCAGTGGAAAATAAAAATGCTAAGTGCTTCTCTAGAAGCGCTCAATTGGTCTAGGCACACTCGAGTAATCACAGGATCACAGAATCACAGGGTTGGAAGGGACCTCAAGGATCATGAATCTCCAACCCCCTGCCACATGCAGGGCCACCAACCTCCCCATTTAATACCAGACCAGGCTGCACAGGACCCATCCAACCCAGCCTTCATCCTCCGGGACAGGGCATCCACAACCTCTCTGGGCAGCTGTTCCAGCACCTCACCACTCTCTCTGTAAAGAATTTCCCCCTGACATCCAACCTAAATCTCCCCTCCCCCAACTTAAAACCATTTCCCCTTGTCCTGTGGTTGTCAATCCTTTCGAAGACTTGATTCCCCTCCTGTTTGTAGGCTCCCTTTAGGTACTGAAATGAGGCCTTCTTTTCTCCAGGCTGAACAAGCCCAGCTCCCTCAGCCTGTCCTCATAGGGGAGGTGCTCCAGTCCCCAGTAGTAACTTCAATAGGTTGTTAGGTGCTTTGCAGCCTACGGTGTCCAGATGTCAGAGGTCTCTATAAAACTCTTCTGACACTGCCCTTAACCCTGCAGGTGGTGTGAGCAGAACCTCAGCTGCTGTCACCTTCCTAGAAGCGATCTCTTCATATTGGGGTCAAAGTCCACCAGCAGGGAACAGAGGGAAGGCTCCATCGCATGGAAAATTCTTGGCTTCCAGGACCGTCAAGGCAGCGTTGTTAATGAGGATTAACATTCAACCAAAAGGAAGGCAAAGTTGTAAGGACAATTCACTGGCCACTTTCTCGGAGAGGGCTCTCTGCTTGTGGCAGGGAGCAGTCAGAATCCACTTGAGTTGTCCCTTTAAACCATACCTGGTACAGAGACTTATCTGGGAGTTCCTTTGCCAGTTTTTTTTTCTCTGTTACGGGCATTATGGTCTAGATAGATTAGATTAGCATCTATCATGTAAACACTTTGGATTGGGAAATAACTCTTGTCCTTTCTTAAAGTGTTCTTCCTCCATATAAGGCAGTGAGGTTTCTAAAGCCTGTTACAGTCTCGCTCATCAATACTATTCATGTTTTGGTAAGTGGTGCAAGCGTTCATGGAAGGAGAAGGGGCTTCAATGGGCTATTTACCTGTTTGAACAGGCCCAGGAATTGAAAAGACAGATTTTTGACAACTCAGTACTTCAACAGCCACAAGTGAGCTTTCCTATTGAAGAAATCCATCCTACCTGGATCAGCAACCTAACAGACTTGCAGAAGCAATATGCTTAATCCTGCTGCCAAGGCTTCACACTCTGTCCACGTGCTAAAAATCTTTGACATCTTTTGTTGAGAAAAGTGCACCATATGAATAGCAGCTATTTTCTCCCCACATTGTCTCTACCCCTCCACAAAGTAGGACACACGAGGGCCTTGGCCCCAAAGCTTTCATGCATATTCAGAACTGAAGTTTACGAAATTCAGACAACATTGGCAGATCTGGGCTCCTGCCATGGTTTCAAGAAAGAGATAAGTTTAAGTTTAAGTTGCTTTATGTCCAAGACTAGAGTTACTTTGCACCTATCTATTCACAGTAATGTGAGAGGAAAGTCAGTAACTAACATTAGTAACCTAAAGCACAGTCAACAATAGTCCTGAAATATACGTATCTTGTGCCCAGAAGAGAATGTGTTATATTTTGTTGTTGCTGTTTTCAAAAGGTATTGTGTGCCACAAATCTGCAGCCACTTCAAGCACATTAATGAAGACTTAGTGCATAAACATCAAACAAAAATTTAAGCAGGGTGAATAAGGGATGAAGCAATTGCAGTACCCTCTAAGACTTAATCCATAGTCACTATCAATAGAAAAGTTTTCAGGCAGAGAAGGACTGCAGACATGGCAGAACAGTCAATTGCTTGCAGGGTAGGAAGTCCTCAGCCTGCAAGCCTTGGCCTAACAAGGTAGGTAAGCACAGTAAACATTTACCTTGTATCCAATTACAAGTTAGTTGAAGTGGTGTTTTTCTAGTTTCTGCTGCTGGGTGGCAGGGATGTGGTGTCCGAAGGAACTCCCAAACTCTGAAATTTAAAAAAATGTCCTGAGAAAAGTGACAAGTCATCAGTGGTTAAATTAGAATTATTTCAGCATACGTAGATTTGTTCAAAACTAAACCTGCATTGCTTTGACTTCTTATTATATGAAGGCAGCACCTCAGAGATCTTCCTGGTTCTGGGTCTCATGTTTTCTTACCCTTCAGCAGAGGCCTTCCTATAATAATTGTTCCCATCTTGGATAAAGTGATTTATCATGTCTCTCTCTTTCTCTGCCTACTTTTTCCAATGGAGAGTTTCCATTTCCACCTGTCTTCGTAACTTGCATCTGCTCTCATGTTGTCCTCAGATGATATCACTTATTTATTTGCATATCACATAACGATAGACACCTATTCAAAGCTCTAGAGGTCTATTAGCACATAGCAATTACAAGAAAAAAAACACAGCGTTGAAAACAGTCTTCTCAACAGGAATTTTACTAGGCATCCCAGTACATCAGGAACACCTGCGCAAAGCACATCTTCAGCCTTCTCCCAGTGTACGTGTCTTTTGCCATGAGGCTTCTCCCATAATAATAAAACCCAAGCCCTTGTGTCTGTACTTCCTACCACTGGGATTGTTCTGCCCTGAGGTCAAGAATAGCCAAAAGAGTGGGCTGGGCACCTGGGGGCAGGGCCATCTGTATAATCAATGAATATTGAGATGTTATAATTACAAAATAAACAAGAGAGCTTGGTAAAGCAGATAATGATAACAAAAAGAGAAGAGATAGAAAGCTTACCTGTATCCTGGGCTCACTCACAAAACTCCAGCAGAGCAGATCTCCAGCAGAGAACCTTCTCCACTGGCAGCCAGCTCTTCAATAGGTCTAGGAGAGGTGCAGCCAGGCTCCCCCCTTTCCGGCACACAGCTGAATTGCCTTCACCTGTGCTCCTGTGGCTGACTCAGTGCTCGCCTCAGGTGGTCAATCAGAGGTTCAGGCCGTGACTCAGCAGCTCCCATACATCTCATCACAAGCTATTCCCATGCAAGAGATACTAGTTCTTAAATGGTTCCTCGCTATAGATTTATTACAGCTCATATCCTCGTTTTCTTTGTGCAAAAGGACATAATGGCCATACAGTGGCCATAAGACAATAGTGGTCATAAGCAGATGCTTTAGCAGGCAAGTGCAGCCATATACTACTTCTACATATTCCCCAGCCTTCTGCTATTTTCAGCTCACGGACATCTCAAGCGGGATGTGGTTTCTGCCTAAACCTTGACAAATTTATCTTTCAAGACTTGTGCGGTCTCCCCATGAGCTCATGTAAACCCGATGCATCCATATCATACTATGCTGCACTGCACGGGTTTGTTTCTGCTATATTCAACGCTCCTGGTTCTTGCACTAAGTCAGAGTGGCCAGTCTTTACCCACACTCTCCAGGCTACCCAGACATCTCTCTTACTTCCCTTTAGTTGTACTTCTTCCAAGCTGGAAGGCCTAGTCTATGCTGCTGTTACACAAACCACTTTATTGAAGACTTCATTGCGTGTGACACAACTCCAACCTGGTTTTGTCTTTCTCCATCTCAGTCTTAGTTTTGTCACACCTTCATTGCCTCTGTTCTTCTGCCAGTCAAATAGAGACCATAAAAATTAACCTGTTATCTTGCAGAACAGTGATGACGCAGTGGACTACAAGCATCATTATCCCCTTTTCGAAAAGCTTAGCCAAGGACTCAGAAAATCAACAATTCCACATATCAAGGACAAAAGAAAACAGCATCAGTATAAACAAAAATAAAACCAGGATACTATCTACATTTTTTTCATACTTGTTGAGCAACACAGGCTGACTGAAACCCTTTCCATTTCACAAACTATTCCTGTCAACCAACCTACTCTGGTGTTAAAAATCTGAAGCGATAGGACATCTCCCAGCAACCTCAGGGGATTATTTCACATGCTGACATGCAGCTCAGGTCTGAGAAGTCTGAAACGCTACAAAAGTTGGATTACCCAGTGGTTTTCATGCCATCTAATCTGTCTCTCCCCTTTCTTTCCACGATAAATCCCATTTGTTAGGACAGAAAAAATTAAGTCGTTTCTCTCCCTTGTTTGGCCCATCGTCAGCTGAGATGTGTAAACGTGGTGTCAGCTTTAAGGTGTACAACTTGTCCTGTTGTCGTAATGATTCTGAATCACATATTTAAAGTTTACTACGTGCTTGAGGGTATGCCTTCGAGAACAAGTTATGGTGAGGCAATCAAGGGTGTGGCTTTACAGGACACTCGCTACTCTGCAGTAACTGCAAGGATGAACACCCTTTGCCTGCCAGTAAATGCAATATAATTTAGCCCAGAGATTGCCAGCTGTGACCACTTCTGCCACCCCACAGTGCTTTTGCTGCTGTTCCATGAGCACTGCTCCTTTTAGCTGTCCCTTCCCAGCAGTAATGCTATGCCAGGAATCAAACGTGAGAGTTGCACATAAAACTACCACCTCCCTCCCCCCCACCATCACCTGTGGTCTTTTTATACATGATGATTTTTTAATTTAATAATTCAACTTTTTAATTTAATTTAATGCATTATTAGTTTTTGGATTTATTTTCTTAATACGCTGCTATAATCTTGCAAACTGAAGTCATATTTGCTAGGTGTTATCTCCCTTGCTGCTTTATGGCTCCAGTTCTTTTTATGCTTATATAGGAGGATATAAACTCAGCAGAGCCTTCGTTGTTTATTATACCTGAGCCCTCTAATTTTTGAACCCCTCTGTTTCCCTCTGCTGGTTAAAATCATAAAGAGGGATGGGGACGTGAGTAGGGAGGGTGGGAAACAGCTAGCAGTCCTTCAGTAATTCACACAGACAAGCCATGTGGCAGGAGGGGGCAGTGGAGACAGAGCTCCCCACTGCAGAGTAGCATGCACTCATGTACACCCCAGAGATACCTCTGAGACCTGTGTTATTTTCACAGAGCATATATTCTTCGCAGGGTCCTGGGCACCACTTATCAGCTGTAAAGAAATTCCTGCACAGTTTAGAATCTGGGCAAGCATCCCAGCCCCTGTGTTGTCTCTCACTAGAGTCTCTACACAGTATCAGAGGTTCCCAGGAATGCTCCCAGAAGCTTTCAGCTCAGCCTGAGTCTCTGCCAAGCTGATCGGTTCCTCGGAGCTGCCTGGAGCAATCATCCTGAAGACTGCAGGGGAGAGCCTGCGGGCTTCCCGAGAGTCCTGAAAGGCTCTGTTTGTACAAGAGTCATAACTGGCCTCCAAAAGCTGTTATCTGAACCGGGACGTATTTATCTCAACCTCGTGCACACTTAAGGTCCCTCCAGTGAGATCACAATACATGCATGATTTCTGTCGTTGAAATAAAAGCCTTTGTATTGAAGTTACTTTTTCTGTGATTTCCTAAGATCACTTTATATTCTAGTAATCCCTCAGATCTCTAAATGAGGATCGATGCCCCTTTCCTGTTTCAACTAGATGCTCACAGCAGTTAGATGAGGCCAAGCTTCCTCCCCAGGCAGTTGGCACAGGTTGTGTGTCTACAGTGAACGGTGCTCTCAAACACTCCACTGTTAGACACACATATCACATATCACACATAGCTCTCTCTCAAGAAACAACTGGATTTTTAACACCAGCTGATTGTTCAGAAATAACATATGGTCAGTGGGGCAAAAAGGCAGATCTTCCCAAGGGAGAAATGACAACATTTTCTTATTTTAACATATGAAATTAAAATTTCCCGAAAGCAAAACAAAAGAAATTCCAAGAACAGCAAACTAGCCCCTTTCATTTGTTCTTTGAAGAAATGTTACTTACTCTGGTTTCTTGTTGACTGTCTTGTTTCTTCTTGTCTGGATGAGGAGCTACAAGAAATGGTATAGTGGCTTGTGGTACCAATGGTAATGGGAGGATGGTAGGACCAGATGATCTGGCAGGTCGTTTCCAACCTTGTGATTCTATGATTCTTAGGATTCACCCATCTTCCTAAATGTTAGCATTTTTAATGCTTTTTACTAGACAAGATTTTCAGTGGGTTTCTTAAGATCCTGCACACTGTTTTCTCTCAGTCTGCTATTCCTGTGGCTGTGCTTTCCTTGAATGGCATATTGGATTCAGATAGTTTATGGTCAACAGTTCCCAGACTCCTTATAGCGCTCTAACCTTCAGTGGAAAGAAAGGTAAGCTGGGAGCATTTACCAGCTTGAAATCTCTGCTGTCTGGATAACAGACAAAAAAAAAAAAAAATTGTTTTTTCCTTATTTCAGGACTTAAAACCCCGGCTGCATAATAAAAGTCAGGACCGCTACAGTCTACCAAAAATACATTTACCAGGGGAATGTTTTGGCTATTAGTTATTCCCCTTCAAACCCTTCCGACTGTGCGGTGTTGCTATTTTGCTTTGTTTTGATTTTTGTTCCTTTTTAAACTAACCTCAAGGAATTTCCCTCTCTCCCATCGTGGTTATCAAGCTGTAGCTTGTCGGCGGTGTAACTACTTGTGATGTATGATGCTTTCTTCTGCTCTCCTAGGCTCCTTATCTCTGGTTAGCATTGATTAATGTCCCTTCCATACTGGTATTTCTGTCTGGAGGATGAGCCCATTTGCCAGCAGTGCCCACCCACTGACAGCCTCCACCACCCAGTGGCACTGCTCCTGGGCCCTTCCTGCACTCCTGGTCGGGGACATTTGGAATGTAAATACTCCCCTTCGTCTTCAGCTTTTGTTTCGAGGATAAGACAAAACCAAATAATAATAAAACCTCCTCTATTCTGCACGCAGGGAGCGCATGCCATTAATATTAATTAATTTATTTATTTAAAGCCGGTAAAAGAATTTGCTCTTAGGCTGGGAATGCGACTGCCAAGTTTCCTGCCTGCAATTTGTTACGGCTCAGTAGTAAACTACCCCTGAAAATAGGAATTTGAAATGGAAATACTGACGGGCCTTTTAACGAGGCTATAATAAGCAGGGTGCTTTATCCTGCGCGCCGCACGTCCTGACACAACAGCAGCCTATCATAGCATGCACGGAAAACAAACAGGGCCTCTCTGCATCGCGCTCCGGCCTGAAACCGGGCCGACGCAGGAAGGGAACGGAGCCGAAGACAAAGGCCCTGAAGGTCAAGCACACCACGCCCCAGCCTCACTGCTGCCGCTCAGCCCAGCGCCGCCATACACACAACTTGCACTTGAATAACTTCCCTTTGATCAGCTCGCCATGAAAAAGAGGTGTAGCCTGCCACGCTGCTAGCGGGGTAAAGAGGCAGACTTTCCCATAAGGCTTAAGCTGCAAATTCGTCAATCCAGGCTTGCTCAGCTACATAGAACAAAGCTCCCAGAAGTGTCTGCTTGTTGCAAATGTTTCTTATCTGCTTAGAAGCGTTCATTCCTTGTAATGCTCCATATGTACAACATGTGGATGCTGAAGCTGGTTTGCATACTGGCTCGACCGTCCGCTGAAAATGCTGTTATTCAGTGAGGCTGAACACTCACAGTCCCAGCAGCAGTCAGCTGAGCATCCCCACACTGACACCTGTCAATGGCAGCACCACTGCCTCACTGGAAATAAAACTTCTCCATCATTTTTCACAAGCTATTTGGCAGTCACAAAAATAACTGAATCACACATATGAAACTCATTCTTTGGGACCTGATCTGCACACTTGTAGTCTGTAGGACACACGCTTAAATGCCGTGTATTGAACTGCCACATCATGTCTATTTTTACTAATCGAGTTTACTTGCGTTTGGGCACGGTACCAGCTACTCAGCAAGTCCAGGAGATTAATATAAAAGCCTCTCTCCATTTAGAAAGTATAGGCACTCCAGATTTACAGCTGCTTATTTTGAGGTGGCTGACTGCTGATCCTGATGTCTTTGAGTAACAGATGGCTTTCCGAGCTGCGCTGATAATGAAAATGATATAATTTGTCACTTAGCATTAAAACAAAGCAGAGAGGTAGCACAGAAGGAAAAGCAATGCATTCGCCTTCTTCAAATGGCATACCTGAGAACAAGGGGAAAAAAAGGCTGGGCAAACCCAAAGGCTATCAATAGTCCTGGATATTCACATGTGGAATAACTTGCATAAAATAACCTGGCCTGATCTGGACTGTGAGAGCATTGGCCCCTGTAATGTTAGAATTTATAGCTTTAATCTTCTTAAGAGCTGCGTGGCTCTTCACGCATGCAGAGAATACAGATTTGATGTTTCTGAGATTAAAACTACTGAGCTGAACTTTTCTTGTTACTGGCCAAAAGCATTTGGAAACTTAATAAAGCATTCCATTAAAATCTTGGCATTTTAGTGATACAAAAGCAATAGGCTGCTAGCTCAAAACGTGAGTCCAAGTCAAAAGGACCCTTCTAGGGAGAGATTGAGGAATGTAGGTTTTAACAAAGTTTGCAATGACTTAAAAATAGATCAAAGGAAATGCGAAGTAGAATGGAACAATAAACGCTTGATGTAACCAGCAATGCACAAGCCTTTGTTGTTTAAACTTTATGACATTTAAAGATGTTTCTTCATGTTCTTCTAAACCTTCTACGTCTGCGAGTCCATGAATAGCTGGAAAAAGTACAGCGCACATCACCGACGAGCTGTGTGGTCTTTAACAGGTAACATAAGGCCTGATTTTTCACAGTGATGAGAATCCACAGCCTCAGCTGAGATAAGCGTGAGCTACTATTACAGCTGTAGACAATCAGCTTAACTCTGGAAAAAAATGCTCTGTCAAGGCTTGCTAGGCTACAGTTTTAGCTGCATGGGAAGCCCATGCAGAACACAGTTAAGCTCCTATGTGTCAGTGTATGGTTTGGTTTGATCAGTGAAGGTGCAACTGATGTTTTTGTAGAAAGAAGAATATTCATAGCAACAGTACAATGCTATGAGTTCAAAGCTGTAGCATGACTGGAAAAAGGTGCTCTTGCCAGAATTGGAAAAGCCTCGTGCAGTTCCATTTAGGCCAACAAGAGCAGAACTGCCCAGTGGCAGCTGCACTGCTGAGACTCTTTGCCCTCTCCAGCAAGGGAGAGTGAAGAGAAGCCTCTCTCACTGCTGTGTTACTGTGCCCAGCAGGTAAACAAACAAACAAAATGAAACGAGGACTTATAACCAAGCATAAAATAAACAAAGATTCCTAACCAACCCTAAAAGACAGGTTTCTTGCTTGGGTTCATTGAAGCGGTTTGGGGTTGTTGTTTTTTTTTGTCACAAGGTAAACAACATTCATTCCAGCATGCTTTGAAATGGCTTGCTCCTGTCAGTACTGGCAAAGACAGCTTTGCTGGGGTTTGCCTCCACATGGTTATATCTTATTTAGATCTTCTAGTTACAGTCTCCCTGAAAGTTGTACTACAGAGGCTGAACATACATAGATATCTCCTGGAAAGCCTGTGGTTAGAGCCTCGGGATGCCTGCAGTGATAGCTTGGCGATGGAGACAACCTCATGCCTGCCAATAAATCTCACACTGGATTTTACCCCATCCTGGGTAGCACAGCGTTGAACCCGAATCATGTGGCTGGTATGAATGAATGCCACACATAACACAGGCTCACCCACTGTACAAGCCCCCTGCCCTTTCAAAATATAGTTGCCTTTACACTGTTGAACGTTGTAGGGTACTCATAAAACTGGCTGCTTCCATGGCTGGTTTGCTTTGTTTCTTGTGGCACTGACATACGATGAGCTATGTACGATAACAGATGCCATTTGACAGCGCAAAATAATGGCGCTCACACTTAAAACTGTAAATTATAAACAATCCCTCTCTAACTATAAAACGAATACTCAGAATGGGGAGCCTTGTCAACTCGGATATTAGTAAATCAAGTTGAGGAAGACAAATTATTCACTGAAGCTGAAGTAACTAAAATTTTATTCGGTTAACACTACTGCCATTGGAGTTCAGCTGTTCTTTGCTATAATTAGTAGATAGGGAACGGAGTGATTATGGGCAACATAGTAAAATCAGCTACATGTTTTCTTGCTGTGTAAAAGCAACAAAGCGTTTCTAATCTTCTGTCTTGTTTTTGTTGGTTTTTTTGTTTGTTTGTTTGTTTTGTTTTGTTTTTTTTGTCAGTAAGAAGATGCTGCATAAATACTCGCTATGGGTAAGATGCCTGGCCACATCAAGACAGCCATTTCCCAAGGGGTTTCATAATTATATTTTCCCCACCGAACCACAGACATGAATTAAAAGTGACCCTGTCGGCCCACTGGTGCAGCTGCCATGTATTTGATTACAAATTCACTGGTACCAATGCCAAGAAGGGGAGTTACAGCTCAAACTGAATGTGAGTTCGGGCTCAGCTGTCCGCATGGAGCATCTCTGGTAACCTGGCCACAAAAGGCTTTCAGCACACAAAGAAATAATATTTACAATTTTTTACCCTTTAAAGAAAATGCATTCCTCTGGTCTTCCCCAGTGCCAGCACTAATCCAAGCCACACCAACCTGCCTAGCAGCTCTTTCCCATTTCTCTACAGATCCAGGGAACTTCAGTGAGAGTTATCGGGAAACCCACAGAGCCTGTTACCTAGCCTGTTAGGAGACCAAAGTTGAGACTGTTTTAGGTAACATGGTGAAAGGAGCCCACTGCCTGCCTCCTAGACCACCAAGCAGCCCCGCCTGGCACCTAAGCCATCCAGATTTGCAGAGCCTCCACTTGGCTGCCCTGCAGCTCTTGTGCTCTCAGCCAGGGACACCATGGGACAGAAAGGTCCCGTAGTCCCTGTTTGCTGGGACTAGCAGGTGAGGTGAACTCATCAGTCTCATTTGAATGCTGTGGCAAAATCACCATGCAAATCAAACAGGGCTGGCAGTCTGTGCCCATGATGCAAGCGAAACCCAAAACAGCTGAACGGTCATAAAACAGGGATTAAAGTTCAATGAGGAAGCTGATAACGAAGAAGCCTGCCCAGACTATGCCCTATTCTAGCCAGCACTGCATTATCTTCTAATTTTAGAACAGCTGAAAATTTTTCCCAGTCCAGAAGTTGACAGGAGGCTGAGCAGCACCAGTACCATTAAATCCTTGTTTTCAGATGCCATGCTGTCTCCACACTGCAAGAAGTTGCTTCAGCATGTGAAATTTTACAGGAAGGCACACGCTGTTGGTGGATGCCCATACAGGGAGCTATGTAATATGTTGAAACCATCTGGCATTTTGCAGTTTTACTCTATCAGTCAGACGCGCTGTCTGGAAACACAGGACTCAAACCCGGAGTCCTTGATTCAGGTCAGATACCTGCAGATGCCTGCAGACTTTTGGCCGGACGGGGAGCTGCAGAATAAAGCACTTAATTAAGCGGCTGGAGTTTATGATTGATTTCAAGGGCAGCTGAGCTGGAAGCCTGTTACTGCTTAGGAAGTTTTAGCAAATGTAATTATTATGGCATGTTTGATTTAATACAGGTCTTTGTGAAATGCTCCAAAATATCGTTTTAAAGACTAATTCTGTTGCTGTAGCGCTCTGTACCTCCTGTCAAAGCAATGGACTAGATGGGTCCCAATGTGAAGCTTCCTAAAAATTACCACTAAAATTAATAGACCATAGTTACAGAAGAGTGTTTTGTATAGAATGACTTTCTCTGGACTGTGAACAATGCTGCAGAAAGCCGACTCTGGGTTACATTACTCCTGTGATCCAAATTTTTTTAACCAGCTGATGTCACTAGGGAGATTTGAAGTCTTTATAATTACAGCTCAAGGCCTGGAGGAAGAGGGAAGGAAAGACAATGAAATTATGTTTCATATGTTGATTCAGAGAGTAACCTGCAGTGGCCTGTTAACTTGCTGCATCTATCAGGAAAAGCAAATTAATCCTGTATCCAGTCAGCTTTATGAGTGGCAGCTCAATTTACTTCCCCAGTTACAAAGGGAAGAAAGTGGCCTTTTTGTCACAAGCGATCGCTTCCTGCAATGCTGAGGAATAAGATGTAAAATAGGCAAAGAGCTTCTAATGTCCTACTAAGAAGTAAAAACTGTTTCTTTCATCTTCCCTCAGAGAAGGAATTCAGGTTATGCTCTGCACTAAATTAAAGCGTTCTGCTCAGTTATGTACATGCACAGCTTTGAAAACTGTTCCTGCTTCTAGGTCAAGGGCTCTCCCTGTGGCCAGGTGCCAGCTTTATCCCTGGACTCCCATAATCCCTTGAAATAAATCAACTTTCCATTGAAATCCTCTGCCAGTTCCACTTCAGACTAAAATGTGCTGTCTGTAGCATGATGCTCTTTTATACTTTTGTGGAAAAAAAGAAGGGAAACAATGTGGTCATTGTATACTGGACACAGTTCGACGTAATCCGCGTTGTGTATACTAAAGGCTATCTTTGTGTGTTGCACCAGCCCCGAGTTTCAGCAATTATTATTAGAAATGAGAAAAATACCTCTGGATGAAGGAAGGATTTGACTGGTTGACAAGGATCCCAGCCTGCGTGCGTGTGTACCTCATTGCTACTCTGCTCACGTGGACTCAAGTGTGGGGATGCATTCTACTACTGTTATACCACTTCCCAGCCCGGGCAGATGAAGCCCTCAAAGATTTTTTTTCTCTTTCCTTTTTATCTTTTCCCCTCTAATATCAATTTTCTTCTCTGTGTGTTATAAATGAACCTGAATACATTCACACGTTCCTGTGGAAGACTAAAAGCTGTCACTTCATTTCGGGGAATCAAGCGGCTTTCAGCTCAGCTGCAAGAAAGCCCAGATGCTACTACATCTCCGGGGGAAACTTATCTATTCAGAGAGGGGGAAACTTCAGAACAATAACAACAAAATAGAACTGAAAGATGCTGCTGCCATTCTCCTGCCGGTGCCAAGGTCAGTGCTTTGGAGAATGGGTGCCAGCCAGAAGCAGCAGCACCCTTCTTAGTAGTCTGACATTTCTGAAAAGCTCTCCTTCTCCCCACATCTCAGCAACTTTAAATGGTCTGCCAGTTAAATCAGAACAGCCTGGTATAAAGCTTCCAATTTTCTGACAACCTTTATATTCTCTTGGCTCCTACAAGGCCCTAAAGCTGATCGTGTATAATCCTGAGCTGAATGTAAAATAAATATGAAAACCTGTCATGATTTTACAGTTTTCCAAAGGATATTTCACTAAATAAAAAGAGCTGTACTTCTGGCACGCAAACTCTCCCCATAAAAATCACAGTTAGTGCTTTAGAATGAAGTTAGGCAGCCTGGTGCCAGACTCTGCCCTCCACAGCTCCCCTCTGGTCCTGGCCAGGTGCTCCCCCAGGATCTGCTGGGCCCCAGGTGCCTCAGCAAACCCCATCCATGCTTCAGACCTGAGCCAGGCCGGCTTGAGGCTCTCTCCAGCCTGCTGTGGAGCGGGGTAGGTCCCAGTCATTGCCATGCTGGGGCACAGCCCACACGGGCTGCTGAGTCCTGCACTGGCCATCAGTGTCATGCAGCCCAGAGCTAGTGCACTCATTCAGCCCTGATGCCCCTGCCTGATGGTATAGCAATGGTTTGTAGAAACCTCTTCTGCTGAACTTGTATTACTTAGCTATCTGCCTTACTTGCATGTGCAGGCATGGGTAGGAGTGTCCACAACGCTAGAGCACAAAAACAAGTTTCAGCCATTAACAAACTAGAGATGATTTCAGGCTCCACTGGCCTTTTCAATCCTTGGACGACCTGTACATCAAAAGCATTGCTGATGTCCAGGCAAGAGGCACGTGGATCTAGCAAATAGAAACATAGAATCATAGAATCCTTAGTGCTGGAAGGGATCTCTGATGGTCATCTAGTCCAACTCCCCTGCAATGAATGGGGACACCACAATTAGACCAGGGTGCCCAGGTATCCAGCCTTGCCTTGAAAGTCTCCAGGGAAGGGACATCCACCACATCACTGGGCAACCTGTTCCAGTGCCTCAGCGCCCTCACTGTAAAAGATTTTTTCCTTATATCTAACCTACATCTATCCTCTTTGAGCTTGAAACCATTTCCTCTTGTTCTGTCACCAAAAGTAGGAGCCAAACACAGCAACCTCGACAAAGGACATGCAGTGCATGCAGACTAACATGGTATCTCTTTGCCATCTGGTAGGGAAGTTAAAAGACCAGTCCTGCAAGTCTTGAGATACGTTGCAGTTAAATTGACTGCAGGTTTTGTTTGCACTGCGCTGTTTGGATGAAGGGTAGCTAGGAAGGAAGAAATAGAAGAAAGGCAAAGAAAGTAAAAACCTTCATTATTGCTCACAATGTTTCCAGGTTTGTGTGTAGAGATCCTCTGTCCAAGGCATCCTGCAGGTGTCCAGCATTACACACCTGCCTCTCTTACATTCTCCTCCTGGAACAGGAAACAGGCAGTTGCACTGTTTAAAATCCACTGTCAAACATACAGCCAGGTCTTTAATTTTCAATCAGAAGGAGTTAAACTATCTGGTTTTCCCCTAGAAGCCCCTAGCCGCTATTTTCTTC
The DNA here is from genome assembly GCF_951394365.1 of Tetrao urogallus. NCBI lineage: Eukaryota > Metazoa > Chordata > Aves > Galliformes > Phasianidae > Tetrao > Tetrao urogallus. The sequence continues at coordinate 84,764,824 of NC_136815.1, read as the reverse complement.
AGTTAGTTTATCCACCTTCAGGCCTCGCCTTTAAGCAAGGAGTGCAGCTGAACCCAAAAATTCAAAGCAAAACTCAATTGGAACCATTATGTTTTCATCTGGTTACATGTCAAAACCTCAAAACTCATGTACACAGCTCTCAAATTATAAACCCATCAGGTTGAACCCTAAGGCTAGGCCCAGGTTTGCCCCAAGACCCTACAAATCTTCTAGAAAAGCCAATTCATGTCTCAAGTTCATAAAACCCAAGACGGCCAGGGAATTTTTCCAAGGTCAAACAGTTAGTTAGAAGGGACCCACAGGGTCTAAGAGGAGGTTCTAAGAGGAGCCCCGCAGCCCTGGCCACTTCACACTGCTACTGACAGAGGTAGAAACTCACTCTGCCTGAATTTCACTGTATAGCCTTAGCCAAGCCACTCAAAATAACCACTTTTTTGCCTGTTAATTGTCTTAATAAGTCACAAGGAGATGAATGACTAAACACTACATCATCCCTCAAAGGATTCATTTGTGGAAAAAGCATCCATTTAGCTGCAGGGTAGTTATTACTGCATGGCTTTGATTTTGCTACACAGTGCATGCCCTGTTTATTGAAATGCTTATATACTGCTCTGGGTGAAACCATCACTTACAGGTAGACTCTGAAGCTAAAGGAATGAGCTCAGATCCACTCATCTGGTCCCTAAATAAGACCTATCCAGTTATCTGGATCTGCAGAACTCTCTGAGATGTTGGTTAATGACTCTTTGGACACTTTTTTTTTCATGCTATCTCTGCATTTAAAACACAACAACAAAATTTCAATTTGAGAAACCACAATTGCAGTCACAATGTCTCTCCCGCTAACCCTGTCCATGGCCCAAGACTCAGAGGAGAGCACGAGAGTGATACCAAGTTCACAGCATAATTTGATGCAGTCCCTCCTGAAACTAGATCATCATGCAATGGTCACCCATTTGCATGTTTCATATCGATAGCGCCAAAGCTTTCATCTGTAAGACATTTGGCAATACAGCAAGCAACTGTTTCAGGGTCCAGGCTTGATACTGAAATACCATCAGTTGAGAATTTCTACACATTGCTTTCTAATAGTCCCTACTGTTTGGAATGGCATTAAGGAGTTCTGGCTCTGTTTCCAGGACTTCCCTATCAATGACTGAAAGTGCTGCTACAAGACAAGAGAGGGATTAGCATTCAACAACTGAGTCTGTTTATAGCATTAAAAACATTTTTGTGAGAAAAAGGGTCAGCATTTGAAAAGCAAGGTATGGCTTATGTATAGAGAGTTAAAAAAAAAAAAAAAGAAAAGAAAAAAGATTAAAATAGGTAACGTTTTTCCCTTCAGATTAATTACTCGTTTCCTTTATTCCCAGCTAGTTTTGCTTGCAGGGAAATTTCTCCTGAGCTCAGCAGCCAGCATTGTATCTAGGGCTAAACATTCCCACCATATCAGTCCAATATTAAAAGAATCTTTCTGTCTTCCTGTTCAACCATACACTGATTACAAAATTCTTTTGCTCATTTAGGGCCAGATTCAATAAAAATTCTGCCCAGTTTCCGCATCATGGAAGGCCACAAAAGCCCTGAAATATTTTGGTTTTGAAGCTTTTGTGGGCTCCCATGGTTTGGATGCTGGGTAACAATTCCAGTGAATGTGGTCCTCATAAAGCTTTTCAAGGTCCCACTCCATATGGACCTAGCGATTTCTCTTTATTGTCTCCAATGTGGATTACAATCCACTTCAGATAATCTTTGAGTTATGCCTCCAGCTACAAGCCTAATCCTGGAGGAATAGGTCCTTTTCATATCAGGTCACATTCCCTGCAGAACACTGACAGAGAAATTAGTGTTTCTGAAAAGAAAGCACCACTTACAAAAATCTGGTATGTTTTGCATGGAAAGGCTTCAGATGAATGTAAGTGAATGGTAAAATCTAAAAGGAAATTCAATAAACTACTCATTATCTATATTCATATGACTAAGCTACACATGGAACGTAGCTTTTATCCTGCATAAAAAATGTACAGATGTTCTATAGAAAACTGTATGAACAAACTTTAACCTCACGACTGCTATTATTTTGTAATAAAAGGCTTACAGCATAATGTGAGCTTTTTTTAGAATGTAAGTTCCATGTGAGTAGTGTGTTGTTAATTTAATATTAATGCAATGCACCAGGAAGAAGTCTGCACAGAATCTAAAATAGAGAGAATCACAGTGCTGCAGACAGGAGATTTGTGGCATGGATTTTATTTGTTTCAGCACTCAGCACGAAATTCATTGACCAGGATTCCCATTGCCACAGGCCACGGGATTCATCTATAGTTACTTTACATGCTTTGGCATGAGGATTTTGCTGCAGCATTCCTGCCACCGATCCTAGGAATAATGTGAGTAAGTCACCTTGTGCTGCACTGAAAATGCACCTCTCACTGTCAAGTGCATATGAATGAGCTTCTTTTTTTGGGAACAGCAAGAGGAAAAAAAAATACACTGAATAAACTTCTGAATTTCTTTTGCTGAACTCTCCTTCAGGTAGCAGGTGTGAATGCCTTTACCAAACTCTTGCAGACTGCAAATGTGGTTCCTGCTATGCTTGTACTGCAAAGCAATTCAAACAGGGAGAGCAGAAATTTAGGTTCACCCATACGGTCTCCCATCCTAGTGCGCGAGCCCTCTCCTCTGCAGTGCCTGCCATTCAGAATACCTATCCTGTATTTCTCTAAGGACTCAGTTCACTGTGAAGTGGTGATTTATGACACCCGTTATTACAATTGCTTAGCAGCTCCCAAGCAAGTAAAAATAGCAACAATCATCTAGCCCACTTTTCCTTCCTCAGCACCCCACAGGAGAAGGAGCTTGATTAGTCCTATAGGGTTTCATACGCACTTGGGTGTTTCTATAACTTCCAGCAGGAGTTTGACATTTTCTGAAAGTGACGGAGTCTACAGACATCTTATTCACTGCGGAAAGGCATTTCCTCGGTCTACTTAGAGCTTCTGGGAAAGCTGCGTGTCCAGAAGCTGCTTTTTCTAGCTTGACAGTTTCATTGCTTCTATGAAATGCACTTGCATGTGATCATGGTCATAAAGGAACGCCCAGTCTCAGAATCAGTGAAGGCCACTTCCTTGGAAGGCTTCCAGGATCAAAAATGGAAACTTACCCTGAACTCCACACAACGGAGCACAGCTTCCATGCGGAGTAGAGAGAAGAAAATGGGGAGACATTCATAAACAACAGACATATTGCATTCACAAACAACAAGTCTATGGCAACGAGCATGGTAAAGATTGCTGCCATTTGTTCCCATTCTCCGCGCAAATGATTTTAAATGCCGTTATTATTTTACAGGTACCATCACAGCTGCGCTGCATGCAAGAGAGTACAGACAGCAGCCCAGTCCCTGCAGAACAGATGGATCCTTCCTATTTCTGTGCCTGTTCTGTGGGCAGGTACTGATGCCCAAAAGTTCACAAAAGCGTAACAAGCTTCAGAAGCCCTCAGCACTTGGAATAATTACAGAAATATAGATTTCTTGTCTGCTGTCATCTACAGTCATCATCTAAGTCTCAACTACTAGGAAAATTTATGTTAGTTTAATATTAGTTTCCATTTAAATTCCCTTTTAGCTGAGCTGACATAAAAGACAGAGTGGGCATTTTTATATTTCAGTGTTAAACCATGTTTTGGTTTAAGCTTAAACCAGCTGAGGATCTGATTTCATACTTGCAAATAAACTGGTCTTAAGCTAGCACAACTACATCCATACAGTTGAGACCTTAGGCTTGCCTGGTTCCTTTTGGGCCATTTTCTCTGTGGTGCAGTGCCAACTTTAAACAGTCACTAAGACTTGGGGTGGCAGTTACCACGGTTGCAGTAAGGAATATGAAATCATAGATATCATCTGTATAAGAGCAGGCTCTTCAGCTCACCACGTGGTCTCCCCAGCAGCCAGTTTTATCTGCGTATAGTAGAAACCTTGTCAGCCTCCAGAAATGAGGACTTGAAAAGAAGAAGACAGCTACTCCTTGTGACTTGTGTAGCTCTGTTTTAGGAGGAAGATGAGAATGATTTCACGGGGCTTCCACTGATGTGCACAGTTTCTTCACACAGGTTAGCGGCATTTGATGATCAACAGTACAGAATACCAAGAGAACATATCATTAAGCTACTGCCACTTCCCACAGATTGAAGTTACAAGGACAGTTTCAGTACCCTGTGCTTTCCTGAAACCTCAGTGATCAAGTTACTGGCTGCCTCACAGCTGATGTTAGAGATTAAATTTTGTCAACTCGATTAGCAGAGGACACTAAAGGTTTGGGTGGTAAAGTTAGAGGATTGCTCTTCGAAAGACAGGTGGATGACTGAATCTTATGAGAGCACATAATAACCATGATGGAAGACTCAAATCAAAGCAGGAGGTCATAACCTCCATTATGATCCAAATACCCTGTTTCCATACCTATTTGATCAAATTTGGAAGACTACATCACATTTCTTCTCCAAGTTTAGCTTAAGTGCCAGGGATGTTTCAGTAGAAGCTGTGAAATGAGACATCTCACACACAATGTGACAAGGTGACTAGCATCAACTGACATTTATGAAGCTCTTTTGGTAACACCAGAGTATTTGGCAAGTTCCACTTGATGTCCGTATTTCTGTCAGACAACATTTCTGCTACCAGCACTCGTGGGACGTCTTCCTGTTCTGCTCTAGTCCGCCCCCATGCCTGGTTTTGTACTGCTCCAACCATGGTCCATCTTTGCAATCTGTTTACTTACTGCTGAGAGCTTAGAGAAGCTGACGTGTTGGGTGTCAGACTAAGAGGACTTATCAGGGATGGGAAGAATTCACCACCTCCCTGCATCGGTGGCTGTTCCTTCCGTTGCAAGTAATTGCAAAAATGTCTTGAGGAGAAACATTTCCTGTGCAGATGATGTTCCCATCTGCAATAACCTGCATGCAGGTACCCCTGTCCCCTTCAGGAAGGCTCAGAACTCCAATTCTTTGCTGTCAGCCCCATCACAACACCAATAACTTTGGCTTAATTTTCCTCAGCTGCCTCAGAAGGTCACACAGAACGATGCACATGACAAGGACACCGGGCACTTTTCAGAGTCCTGCCCCCACGTTTTTGGTGGGGAGGTGCAACATGCCCCAGGAAGCCCCACATATCCTGTGCTATTATAAAGCAACCACCACCAAAAACAACTTGGTGCCTTCTACATGAGAACTAACGACTCACGGGCAAACTATTTGTCTATTAACATGTTTCAGTAAAACAATCACTCCCAGTCGAGACTTACGAAAGACTGTGCCAGGCCACAGGATCAGCCCAGTTACGCTGTGTATTACCACAGTGCCAGGCCAGCAGGGTTTGCAGCAGAGGATGCAGCCGACATGCTCAGACAGGAGTTCCTGCCTGCGGGCCAACTGCTCCACAAACAGGACTCATGAGTGTCAGATGTCAAGTTCTCGTTTCATATCCTGCCTTCTTCCCCTTTGACCACCCTGGATCATTGTAGCTGTTCAGCAACTGGCAAACACCATATCAGGCAGGGTAAGCATCAGCGTTGTCTCAGTTTTACAGCTGATGAAAGCCTTTGTTTCAGCTTTCCCTATTTTTAAACTACTCCAGTGTGGCTTTGAGGACTCGTGCCTGCCGGTTAGGCTGGAGGAGAAGGTATGGCTTCTGCAAGGTGGTAGTTGCTCCCCACAGCCAGGTGCTTCAGGAGGGGTGGCTGAGGGCATTTGGAAGCCTCAAGTCTGTGTTCAAGTCATGAGCTGGTCCTGGTGCAAAGGCAGGCTTACACTGGGGTTTCTTAATGGAGTTCATGGAAGCGGGTGGAAATTGAACCACAGCCAAGGTGGAGAGCCATGTAGAACAGATGTTTTTGCAGAAGGTAAAACAAACAAAAATACTCAGAGCTGGAACTTTTGGCCCACAGTAAATCTGTAAAAAGCCCCAAAGTGCTGGCGAGGGAGGCTGTCCAACACGCTAAAATTCCACATGAATAAAGTAAAACACATTTGCATTGCTAATTTAATAAAGGACTTCTTGACCCAAAGTCAAAGACTAGTGCAAGCCTTCTGCATGGAAAAGCTCTTTTACTCTCTCTATGAGCTTTCAGCAATGCTGCTTTTTAAAAGTACATGTGCTTTTCCTAGTGTCTGATGCTAATTATCTTATCAGATAACAGGCAGCCCTGCGCTGAGTACGTATGTAATATGTTAGCCTTGGGGGAAAAAAACACCTTATCGTTCAAGTGGATTTGAGATTGCAGATGATCTTCTCAGCCTGTGGAAACTTTCCTCTGCGGCACGGGGCTTACATAAGGAAGGGAAAGAAGAGAAAATCAAACGCGTGCAGCTTTCAGGCTGCAATCCTCCCAGCAGTTCCATTCTCTCCTCTATCAGCATTTTGGAATGACACGCAGGTTAAACCGTTGGTCTGGCATGGAAAGCAGCTTTGGTAATTGCAAGTTTACATTACACTACAAACGAGCGGATTATAGTAAACAGATGAACTGTGTAAATAAAGTATCGCCGCTCTCTCTCCTTTGTGACTTGCATTCTGATACTACTGCTGCTGCTTTTACTACAGCTACTACGGCTGCGAGGCTCCAGCTGACAGCTCCACCTAAAGACCTTTATTCATCTCTGTTACTACTTCAGCTGCTCTGAGAGCCAGAAGGCACCGAGGGCTCATTGGCCAGAGGCTCTCTAACCTCGCGGCCTGCCCAGGAAATCAATATGCCGCACTCGAGAGCACAAAGATGAATTGTGAAGCCGGGGCCGGCGGAGGAACGCACGCTGCATCTGGAAGGACGCGGAGACAGCCAGTCCTGCTCTGACAGCAGCCTCCCAGCCCGCGCATGTTTGTACACCAGCCTCGTGGCATCCTTCCAAGATAATTTGTGAACCTTGGTTCACACCATTTTCAAAGTAGGTCACATGCAGTAATCTCAGTCGAGGAGAGATACATTGTCAGCAGCAGGCACCGCAAGGAAGGCGGGAGCTGCGGCCGGCGAGCAAGCACGGGAGTGGGAGAGCAGTGGAAACGCACGGTGCGGGGCCAGCTGCACCATGGCGCTCGCCCTGCTCAGACAGCTGGTGGGCGAGCTCCAGCAGCCCGGCCTCTCGCCGCTGGTGGCTGTAAAAGGACCGACTGTTCTCCTGGACGCACCGCCAGCGTGGCTTAAATATTAATCTGAATGAAAATACATGGGAGAGATCTAACCTTTACTTAGCTCTGTGCTCCCGACAGCAGGAATCACAGCTAACTCTGAGTTACGGGGTTTCATTTTTCCTCAGGCTGTGGAGTATTGCTCCCTAACACACTCCCCTCACCTTCCCCTGCACTGACGGACAAATCCCAGGCTCAAAGGGAGATGGAACCTTCACCGAGAGCACTCCCCAAACACCTGCAGTTTCCCGTATTTTTCCACGCCCTGTGCTCGTCTCCTTCGGGGCACAGAATTAGAAATGGGTGCATTGAAAGGTACGAGGGCTGCTCTAAAAGTGATGCCTCCTATTTTATTATGTTGGCCCTCAGTGTCAAAGCTGGATGTTCATGGTGTGGCAGTTGAGGCTGAACCTTTCTGCCACTATTCCATCACATTTTGCTGCGATGTGACAGATGGCAGCAGAAGGACAGTCTGACAGAATGGCATCTGACATGGAAGTGTGGATGAAGCAAAGGTGTGTCACTGAATTCCTCCACGCAGAAAAAATAGCACCCGTTGATATTCACTGATGCTTGCTGAATGTTGATGGAAACCAATCAGTGGATGTGAGCACAGTGAGCTGATGGGTGGTGTACTTCAGCAGTGGCAACAGGGACAGTGGGTCCCTCCTCTGGTGCAAATTTTTACAAGCGCAGCATGCAGGCTCTTGTTCATCATTCTGGCAAAAATGCTCACCTAATGGTGATGATTCTAATGAAAAACACTGTTCAGTAGCTGAGAATTTGCTCTACCAAATAGTGTCATTGTGCTCTTTGCATCTGTTGCAGTTTCCATGGAAATAAATAAGAAGCATTACTTTCAGAGAGACCTACACATATTTTTCAAAGATGGTGTTCACGAAAATGCATGCAGAAATGAGTTTACATACTGGTTCCCAGGCTGTAAGATCAGAAAGATCATAAAAGAATTACCAGTTGAAAGCAACAGCACAACTTTTCAGGCATAGCAGCTGCTGGCGATGCGTTGCCTTTAAGCACAGCCCGCACACCATTGGAGATGACTTAACACGAGAAAGCTGACTGCTCTGCTTGCCTGAAGAGCATTGCAGTGTTATGTAACTTTTTTCTTTTTCTCTCTCTCTTTTTTTTTTTTTTTTTTTTTTTCCAAATGGGTTAATTTTTAAACAGGCTCAGCTTAACCTTGCTTCTGGTCAATGGTTACCTGAATCTGAATGAATATGCAGTCCCTGAATAACTCTGCCCCAACGTAACACGTGTGCAACATTTTTAGCACTCAAAGCAACATGGAAACGGCAGAGCTGGGCAAGCATTGCTTTTTTTGACTCCTACAAGGAAAAGGACTGTGTTTCCTCCATCTGAGAAGTTGTGCTTTTTCCTTTTCTTTTTTTCCCCTGTGATGTGTCAGGCTGGAAATCTCAAATAGAAAGGAGCAAGTCATTTCTGACATTAGCGTGCTCTGTGCAAAGAGGGAGAGGAGAGCCAGCATGCTGTGGAATAGCAACCAGGCTCACGTCTCATCTATGAAACTGCAAAGAACAACTTTCTGCTTCTTTAGAGCAACTTACCCGATTGATAGCTTGTCCAGGGAGATGTAAAACATGCAGAAGCATGCGACAGTGTGCAAGCTTTATCAGTTAAAAAGGTGCTGTACTGACTTCCTATGCAAACGCATAGAAAAATGGATAAATCCAGAAAGGGCTCACAGTTGGTACAGAACAAGGGAACAACTCATTCTGTAATGCAGGATGTGATACTTCCCTGCCAAAATCCTATTGCTTGCCCATTATCACAAAGTTTTGACAGAAAACTAACCAACAAAAATCCCTTCTGTGCTGCCTTCCTAAAAGAAAATCCCTTTGAGAAAATTTGCAACATAGAAAACCCCCAGACACCTCACATTTTTTTCCAGAATGACAAGGAAATCTAGTTGTGGTTACAAACGGGCTCAGCATTGTGCAGTTTCACATCATGCGAGTTTTATTACTTTTCAGACTAACTTCAGCATTTTCCCAGCCAGCTGCTGGCAGATGTCTTCTTAGGATTGAGAGCAAACCACTTTGAAAAGAAATTTGTTCATAAACCTTTTTAAAATGGTACAGAAAAATTCTTTTGTATTTCTCATTCCAGCTTGGATGTAACTTCTTCTTTTCTTCCTTTTTTTTTTTTTTCAGTCTTTAAAAGGAATGAGTCTGAAATGTTAAACAGGTCACACAGTAATTAAGCATCTAACTGAAAATTAAACACACATTCAAGGGCTCAACTAACGGCATATGCTAATTCATAACAGGCATGTGTCACTCACGTTTTTCATGGCTGATCATTAGGATGTAAGCAACCCTGGATCCCATCAAATCCTGAGAAGTGACATAGTTGTCTTTCTGTGGTGCTAAAGGGAGCTCTACGCCAGCAAGGCAGCGCTGTGTTCGTGAAGCTGCTGTGATAGGGCAGGGCAGCTGCAGCCCATTGGTGTGCCTGGCATGCAGGCACTGCGGCTGGGGAAGGTCTGATGTAGCCAAGAGCCCGTGTGCCTGGTCAGGTCCGCAAAGCCGCTCCTCACCCACACCAGCATGAGATCGAATCTGAGGGGCTGTGTTCAACTTTGGAAACTTTGTGTCTCAACCGAAAAGACGGAGAAAAAATTCAGCAAGTCCTCTTCTGTTTAGCCCGGCACCAAATTTATTTCCAGGGACGTGCACAACTGCTTGGCCTTGTGTTACTGAATACTTGTGGTTTGCTCACTTCTTCTTGTCCCTGACCTTCCGTAGCACAGGTTTGGCAGCAGTATTTCAGATACACAAAAGGAATTGAATCCATATTTCCTTTGCAGGGTTGTGTTTGGGTTACTCGCATCTCTGTGACGGGCTTCCAGGTGGTAAAGAGCATTTTTCTTTGGCCTAGAGAGGGGAATGCACAGTGCGGGATGAGATGAAAGGACCTCAGCATGGTCTTTATGGAGGTGCGACAGTGGCACAGGAGAGCTGCAAATGAACACTGCTGGTCTGTATGCAACCTGCCCACCTCCAGCTGAGGACTCACTGCAAGCAAGCTTGGGATTGCTGGAACGAGAGCTGCAGTACTCCAATAAACTGTGGTTAAAGGAGATCTTTGGCCATTGCTGAGATTGAAGATGGATTAAAGGTGGCTTAGTTCAATCTTTGCTCCCTTATCCTGAATTTCACGGGATCAGCACAGGTAAGGACTGAGTGCTGCGATATTATTTACTGCCTTTTGGATTTGCTGCTACAGGGAGTTCAAAGACAGCGTGACCTGGCTCTTCCCAACTCCCACTGCACTTAGTAAGGGCTCTGACTTCACGGCACGCCAGATACCTGCAGCACCGAGACAGGAAACCCACACATCACCTCCCAAGAGATTTTTAATTGTGTTGAGACTTTTATCCTTTTCCAAGGAACCAAACAAATTTTTCCAACGGTATAGTTTCTGCATTACTCTAGTTGGGGTTGGAGAACTTCACTTGGTCTCTTCAACCTATGACTGGCAGATAGCTAGACAGGAGAGGAGATTTAAAAACTGAGACTTACCACTGCATATTCATTAGCACACACATTTCTATACAAGAGAAGCTTTTCCCTAAAAACATCTCTATAGCACTAATGCTACTGCAGACGTCTCGACTACTACTGCTTGGTTTTTTTTGTGGCTTCACAGTTCCTGTTGATCCAAAGGATCACCCTCTACCTGGCTAGATGGTTGAAAAACGTGGAAGGGAACATGCACATAGTAAAAGTGGAGGATGCATTTTGGATCCATTTACCTTTCTCCTTCCTTCTGTGCCCTCTTCTGTCCCAAGGAGCACTGAAATAAGCTTGATGTGGGAAGTCTAGGAAGTCAAAACTTATACAGGTGGAACTGAAAGCAGAAGAGGCTCAGAAACCTATGCATATGTATCACCACTAATGTTTCTAACCAACTTGCTTAGCTGACCACTGGATTTAGTCTTAATTTAGTGTTTTACGCTTCCTACACTCAGAGCAAACTATGTCATCTCACTCAGGAGCCAAAAGAGCATGTCCCTCCATCTCATTCATTCAAGAGACAAGTAGCACAATAGCTGGCTTAGCCTGAAACTCTCCATGCCCCAAGGCCATGAGTGTACCTGGATTTTATACACCATGATCCTCATAACCTTAACTCAGCAACACACCCATATATATGTATCCTTTAGCTTAAAGTACGTGAAGTTTTCTTGTGTTCAAAAAAGTGCTAATCCTTCTGGGATTAGTCAAATGGGGCTTAAAAACCCTCTCAGATGCTTTTCAATTGCAAGATTTCCCTGGCAAGTGCGGACACTGGTCTCAGTCATGATTTCCCACAGAATCTAAGCTTTAATAAGAAAAAAAAATCAGACTCACAATAGCAAATAACTTTTTCAAGTTCATACTCAATGCAAACTGTTGCAACACTGGCTTGCTGAGTTTGCAGAGAAGCAGCTCCCGTGTCTGTGCTGTTCCTCCATCCCAGCACCGAATGAAATTACTGAGGGGACAGCCTGATCTCTTGGGGACCCGTGTGCTGCACAGGGCAGCCCAGCAGCCCCTTAACTTCATGCTGAAGCTTGGGAAAGCTGGAACCAGAGGCAGGAACGGACACCGGAATGATTCACAGGAGATAAAGATCCTGAAAGAAGGAGGCTGGAGGAAAGGATGAGTAACAGAAATAGCTTGCTTGTTTCCTCTTCAGAAAAGCAAGGAGAGTGAGGGATGCTGAAATGAGAACATACTTTTTTTCCCATGTGGCTACCAGGAAGTTGACAGGAAAAGAAAGGCCTGCTCTTGTTCAACAGCTAGAAATGGGAGCTTCGCCCTGAGCAGATACTCACAGGCTATAAAATGAACGAAGGACTGTATCTCCAAGCACGGTCCCACAGCCATTTCCTCGCAGAAAGTCCCCAGAGCTGGTAGGAGCAAGGGACTGAGCTTCTCAGGAGGACAGTAATAGTGAATGACAGAAATGGTCTGGCCTTCTGCAGGGGTGAGTTCCCAAATCAACCTTGCAGGTACATTTCTTGAGAACTTTTCACTGATCTAAAACTGCACCAATTTTCTTCTATTTTGTGCAGTGAAACAGTGAATGTCAGCTTGGTGAGTATTCGTTTTATGCCACTACATTATGCTTTTTCAATGAAAATAATTACTAAAAAATAATAATGTTTGCTGGAATGCACTATTATTTCAGTATTCCTTGTACCCTGAACTCTGCGTGTTTTACTAATTCAGATTGCTCTTCCCTGGACCACTGTCTTATTCATTCACCTGAGAAACACAACAGCCCTGCTGCTACCTCTGCAGTCCCTGGGACTCACACAGTCACCCAAAGAGAGACTTTCCTCAATGTACATAATGTAAATTAATCTTTTTCTTTTTTTTTGCACTCCATTTGATTTGGCTTAAGCCACATAATGCAGAGTTCTACCCCATCTGTCACACTTAATTACAATAATTGCAGAACCTAAATTTGCTTCCAAACATCATTAATTAATATTATACTACAGTATGGGTGGGTAAGGGGGGACAACTCCTCTATTTCCGATTCCTAAAATCCCCCAGTCAAACCAAAACAAGGTCTGGAAGATTTTGCATTAGTTTTCAATGTCAGTGTTGAGGACTTAATAACCACAGAATGTGCTCTGTGATCTTTAATAACTTCATATCATAAGCAAACATTGTTTGCTGGCCAACATTTTTGCTAAAAACATCTTAACTTGAATTCTTCTTTGTGCCAACGTACAGGAGACTTTGCTGCAAGTAGGAAAATTTACATAACAGGATACATAAGCCCTGTATGCTGTACTTAATTAGATTTTTTTCTGTTTTTGAGCAACGTGTTACCAGTGTCTGAATTAAGCCTCAGATAATACTGCTTTAGATAGAGCAATCTGAATCAACCACACATAAAATCAACCACATGTAACCCTATCGGGTCACAGGTTGGGGGGGGGGAAGGGAGAAGCCATCTAGTGGACAAAAATGTAATTATTTACCAGAAAATGTTTTCCTGCATAAAGCTTTTGCTGAAGTGATGGGTTTTTTTTTATGTCACTTTATCATCTGCAGTACCACTTCTCCACGAATCCTCTGGAAGCCTCTGGGAAAACAGAGTTTACTGGAGAGTGACAGCATAGATCTCTCAGCACAGGTTCCTGGCAGATTCTGAGATTAGCAATCATCGTGAAACTTAGGAGCAGTTCTGTTCCTCCTGTTCCTCACACTGAAATTATCCGTGTATTTCTTACAGCGCCGTGAGGGCCACCAGCCGACTGACTGAGCGCCTTATCGTTAGATGCAACACCCTGCGCCAAGGAGACTGGTGTTGCCACAGGGTTTAAATAGCTGAGCTAATATTTAAACGTCTGTCCCCTCTGATCTCTGCAAAATGAGGAGAAGAGACTTTGTGACTGCACACAGACAGCTGCACAGTGCCCAGAGCGCTCTGCAGGCTGCAGCAAACCTCCTCTCCTCGCAGGTAGTGGTGCAGCCCATGCAGCAGCACCCAACCTCTCTCTAACATAAAGAGCAGGCAAGGGGAATGAGGATTTCTCCTCCTGATGCCATTTGTGGCACTCCCAGGCCTGTGCTGAAAAGCTGCCTATCAGCACTGTGGTGCCCTGTGCAGTGGGTTCAGTACCTGAACCCCCAGCAAACCGGCCTGCTGTGCGTGGCTCTCTACTTCCTTTTCTGCTTCTCACCATGGGGGAATAAAGCTAGCAGCTTTTTTGCTATGCTGTATTCTTGGAGGCCCAGCCCCAAATTCATTCTCCTCTGCCATGAAGTTCACAGCACTAATCTTGAAGAGCAGATAATGATCAGCCATGCCCGGGCAAGCCGCAGCACTGAAGCCAAAATATAATTTCTGTGGGATTACAACAACACAAACCACCATCATCAGAGACTGCACTGCGATGATGCAAGCAAACATCTGTAACTCCTGCTGCTCCAGGCGAAACACCGATGTGGGATTAGCGAGCTGCCACTTGGAGCCTGCTCTGACTGCAGCTTTCACTCCCCTGACCGCACTGCTTTGGCTTGACCCAAGACACAACTCCAGATACTTTAGCCTTCCATTAAAATTAAAAACAAAGAAACCTCGATCTTTCTAAATAATTTCTTTAGGAGCATCCCATGCAACAGTTTTCACTGAAGCCACCTTTGCAGTGGCAAGGTTTTACCAGGAGGTCTCCAGGGCTTCCCTTTTTCATTAACCCTGTGCGGTGCTCTGAGCTGCACCGTACAGCAGCAGCCCTCTCCTTACGCTGCTCCTGTGTTTGTTCCAGCGTGAGGAATATCCCATGCATCACTCCTGACAGAACCACCTCGCCATGCTCAGATGATTCCTGTGTTGCTGGGTTATAGGACAAGGGAACAGCGGCTCCCCAACTATCTTTCATAGACCTTCTCCGCTGTCTCCTATTCATCCCCTTCCTAATGAATCACAGCCTTTTCTCTCTCCTCATAATAACCAAATAAGGATTTCAGAGTTTGGCCCATTCATTACATTCTGTATTTTAATACAGACAAGAATGGAATACAAAATACTGCCAAAAGTTTAGCAGCAGGGGCAACCTTTCTGCTATTTGCATGTCTACAGTTCCCAGTTCAACAATGCCGACTCGCTGTTACACACAACCTCAAGGCAAGGAATTCATAAACAATAATAATAACTACCCAACTGGCCATGCAAATTGCAGGATGGCAGAGAGCAGAAAAATGCTGCTTTGCTCCTTCACAAAGCTTGCAGCATAAACTTTGTGCTGTCAGTTTAAAACTTTGGCATATGCGTCTGCAAATGGGGAGGAACCCATTTTCAGATACTTGTGAAATATAAACTTCAGTTGTTGCCAAGCTCACAGATAGATTTGCTCCTTTTTATTTTTAAGTTTCCTGAATCTGTGAAGAAACCCACAAAGCCGTTTTAGAGCTGTGTAGCTATGAAAAATGTACACGCTTCTGTTTTTTTTAAGCAACATGCTCAATCACTGCAATTATTCCTTGAGAATGCTTTTTAAAAAACAGAACCATGGCTATTTTTCACAGCTACAAAACCCTAAAACAGCTCCACAGCTTTCTGTGAAACTTAACAAAAAAAAAAAAAAAGCCTTTCAGCTAAGAACAGTAAAAATAGATCAAAAACCAATTAGCTGGACCACATGGCAGAAGACAGGTGTGCTTTGGATGTGGTATTTATACAGAAACCAGATAATCATTTTTTCACTTTTACAGATTCCTGAGGACTAAAAATATCACAGGCCTCCCTTCACAGAAGCCCACTACATCCAATGAAGACACTGTGCACTCAGAGAATAACCTGAGGATGCAGCCTGGGACATTTTGCCTTGCCTCCTCTGAAACTGAATTAACATTAAAAGCAGCAGACATGGGTGAATTATGGTAACAAGCCTTCAAAAGCAAGTCAACTCCTTTAGAAAGTGCAGCCAGAGAGAACGCCAGAAACACTGAAACCAATTAAGGTTGCTTTAGTGTTACACCTGTTTAAATGAATGCCAAATCCAGCCCAGAATTATTTACATTATGTTATTAACAAAAGGACATATGAGTAATGGGAAAATAGAAGTGGTTTATGCAAAACAGGCTCTGCTGAAACCAGCTGCAAACCTCAGGTACTTGCAGCGGGTAACAGAGGCTGTAGCCAGATGTGTTACTGCCCTGGGTCAGGCAGAGAGACTCTGTATTCCAACCCCACCAGCTGCCTGTCACTGTCCCCAAGCTGCCCGGTGTGTGCCAGAGTAAATACTCACAAAATTGCTCCTTATGTAATTCAGTTGGAATGATCTTCCCCGTCTTGTAGCAGAAGTTATTTTTTTACATGATATTGTTTAAGCAGACACAGATCTAGCGACTGATCACACAGGAGACTGCTGTGAGATGTGCAGAGGATAGCCCTTTGTAGGCAAATGGTGGAGGACAAGCAAATGGCGAGAGGCTGGAAGCATCAACCTCTTCCCCAGGCTGTTGTCTTACTGAAAAAAGAGAGACTGGAACTTTGTTCCTGTAGCTTACAACCCCTTCCTTCCTGCCCACTTTCCCCACTGTATGAGACACTGCATGCATGAAAACCTAGGACAGGCAAGCAAGGGACATGGCTCCAAATGCGAGGCTGGGAACTGGAAGTGACCAAAGGAATCCCCTGAAGTTGTCCAGCAAAAGGAATACCTGCAGGCTTCAGAGCCCTGTCGTGCCTTTGTCTTGCCTTTACGATCTTGTCCTGTTTCTGATGGTGCTGGCCAGCGGCGAAAAACTCAAAGACCTTCTGCAGAAGAAGGTTTCCAAAACTACTTCCTCACTAAGCCCATCTTCTCATTGAAAATGGCCAGCTATCTCATGCAGATGACTTCCGTTACAATTCCCTGACACTTAGGTTAAGCTTAAATCCCTTTCCTCTAAATTCAGCCTTTTGTGATGCATCTACTTTAACTGGTTCAGAAATGATCTCTCAACCCAGCAAAAAATCAAGCTGTCTCTTTTACTTTCTGCAAGCACATTCAATGGATTTGACCTTGAGATAACTATTGTCCATTCCTGTCACAGCCAGAATACACATAATTCACTTTGAGCATTTGTTTAAGTCAGCAATATGACAGAAAAAGACATCTCTATATTTTACACTAAAAAAGCCTTACAAAAAGAGCTATTCTGTATAAAGAAGGTACATAACAAAGAATAGCAAGTTTTCACAATTCTGCTTCCAGTTTCACTAGGGCAGCGAAATGAAGTGGCTCTGCTCCATCCCCATACCTAACACACGCACTACACAGATAAGAAAAGCCAGGCTTTACAACACGTTGGATAAATGCTGCTCCCCATTACCGCTGTGGAAACTAAGAGCAGAAATAAAAGTTGTATAACAAGCAGCAGAGCACAGAACCAACAAAAAAAAAAGCACAATTCAATGCTGTGCTCAATGCACATCTCAGAGGACTTTGCTGGATCCTCGCTCTCTCCTCAAGAAATGCTCATTCCAGGAGTGGTTGAACACCGCAGAGTGATCATGGGCTCCAACAGAAGTCTGTGAATATGTTCCCAAGAAGCTCCCAACTGTGCTTCAAAACGCAAGATGACTGCCATTTAAGGTTCTTGAGGGCTGAAAGAGCTTACACATAAGATTTTCCTCTTGAAACCAAGAACATCAGGACCCAGAAAGAGTTCCAGCTGATTTTCCAAGCAGTGAGCGGCTGGCTTTCTTAAATACAGCTGCTTTCTTCATTAGAAGACTAAAAATAGTTCTGCTCCTAGCAGGCTGACTTCCTCTTAAGCGTTCTGCCATATCCATGTGTGTATTTCATTCAGGGTTTCTGCATGTCTACGCCACTGTGATTCTATTTCAGCCTTTAAGTACATTCAAGAAATTTTTCATTTCCCTCTTCCATATTCACTCCAGATGTCCTGAACTGTCCAAAACTGTTTCATGTTAGGAGAATTTGTAGGGATATTCTGGCATTCACACTGCTTGCATCTGCTTCAGTGTTTTTAGGAAAGATCAACTTTCTTCCCCAACTGCTAGCAAATACAGACAACAAGTTTATGGTTTTTAAACATCCATGATTAACAGTAGATGCTTTGCTTTGTTTCTCATGCAGAAAGAATAACTAAATACTACCATATCAAACTTCCTTTTTTTTTTTTTTCTTTTCTTTGCAATAGATGCTAGAGTGAGAAAACTGAGGAACTGAAATATTTCCATATGTCTCAGAAAGCATACTGCAACGGCAGCACACACTTCTTCACAGCACTGTGCCAGCATGCAAAAACCCTGTTTTGAAAAGATATCCAGACGGAGAGCTGGGAGACTGTTGAAGCACACGTTGCAGTGCTCCTCTCAATACCAGTCACCTTGTTTTCCAGACCATGCAAAAACTGTGCACTGCTGCTCTCTTCTAGCTCTCAGGGTGGTTTTGAAAATCAAAGAGGAGGGTAGAATCAAACACCTCTACCCTCTACATAAGGTAGAGATATATCCTTATGTTTCCCCTGAAGATTAAGTTTGTATAGAAACATAGAATACCTTAGGTTGCAGGGAACCTCAGAGATCATCTGGTTCCAACCCTCCAGCCATGGACAGGGCAGCCACCCACCAGATCAGGCTGCCCAGGATCTCATCCAACCTGGCCTTGAACACCTCCAGCAATGGGACATCAACAACATCCCTAGGCAATTTCTTCAAGTGCCTCACCACCCTCTGAGTAAAGAATTTCTGCCCAGCATGTAACCTAAATCTCCCCTTTTTTAATTTAGGATCATTCCTCCTTGTCCTGTCACTATCAGCCCATGTAAAAAGTTGGTCCTCCTCTCATTTATAAGCTCCCTTCAAGTACTGGAGGGCCACAATGAGGTCTCCCTGGAGTCCTCTCCAAGCTAAACAAACCCAGCTCCCTCAACCTCTCTTCATGGAAGAGATGCTCCAACCCTTTGATCATCTACATGGCCCTCCTCCGGATCCTTCTAAAAGCTCCACATCTTCACTGTGTCAGGAGCCACAGGCCTGGACACAGTACTCCAGAAGGAGCTTCACGAGGGCAGAGTAGAGGGGGACAATCCCCTCCCTCTCCCTGCTGCCATCCCCTTTTGATGCAGCCTAGGATACTGTTGGCCTCCTGAGTTGCATGTGCACACTGATGGAACGTGTACAGCTTTTCATCCAACAGGACTCGCAAGTCCTTCTCCGCAGGGCGGCTCTCAAGGAGCTCTTCTCCCTATCTGCACTCATGCCTGGGATTGCTCCAACTCAAGTGCAACACCTTGCACTTAGCTTTATTAAACTTCATTCAACTCCCATGTGCCCACTTTTCAAGCCTGTCGAGATCCCTGTGAGTGGCATCCCTTCCTTCTATTTTATCAGTTGCACTACTCATCTTGGTCTGTTACCAGCAAACTTGCTGGAGGTGGACTCGTTCCCACTGTCTATATCATTCATAAAGATTTTGAAGAGCACTGCTCCCACAACAAGACTCCCAGGGGACACCCATCATGAGCGGCCTCTGCTTGGACATAGATACGTTGACCCCAATCGTCTTGCTGTGACCATCCAGCCAACTCTTTGTTTACTGAATAGTCCAGCCTTCAAATCCATATCACTCCAATTTAGAGATGAGGATGACATCAGTTGACCTTCCTTTGCCCACCAATGCCATCATTCCATCACAGAAGGCCACCAGACCGATCAGACACGATCTGCCCTTGGTAAAGCTACACTGCCTGTCTCAGATCTCCTTGTATCACAGGTGCCTTAACATCTCTTCCAAGAGGATCAGCTCTGTGGTCTTCCCAGGCACAAGTATGAGGCTCGCCAACCTGTAGTTCCCCAGGTCTTCTTTTCTTCCTTTCTTAAAATTGAGAGTTTTGTGTCCCTTATCTCTTTTTCCAGTCACCAGGGACTTTGTCTGCAGCCATGGCTTTTCAAATATGATGGAGAGTGGCTTGGTAACCACATCAGCCAGTTCTTTCTGGACCCTAGGATGCATACTGTCTGGCCCCATAGACTGATACACATTCAGCCTCACAAGGCAGTTTCAAACTCTTACGGTGGGAGGGATTTTGTTTCCCCCAGTTCCCTCATGGAGGTTCAGGGACATGAGAGGTATGGGAAACCTGGCTGCCAGTGAATACCAAAGCAAAAAACTCACTGAATACCACAGCTTTCTCATGTTTGTTGAAGCCAGTTCTCCCTCCTCATTTATCAGAGGGGTACATTCTCCTTAGCCTGTCTCTTCTGACCACTGTATGTAAAGAATCCCTTACTGTCTTTTCTCATATCCCTTGCCAAGTTCAGTTACACGTGCATCTTAATTTTCCTGATCCCATCTCTGCATGTCCAGACAGCATCCCTGCATAGCTCCCATGGTACTCATCCCCGCTTCCACAGTCTGTACTTTTCCTTCTTATCCCTCAGTCTGACCAGCAGGTCCTTGTTCAGCCACGCTGATTTGCTACCTCCTCTGCTTGATTTCTTATACTGGGTAATGGAGAGCTCTTGTGCTCTCAGAAAAGTGTCTTAAAGAGTTACCATTCCTATGTTCCTACAGATGCTTTCCCAGGTGTCCTTAGGAACCATCTCCTCAAAAATTCCTTAAACATGCTTGGCTCTATGTAGCTCTGAAGGGTACTTGAAGACCCAGATCTAAAGTAAGAGTCTGTGGCACACGTTCAGTGCTGGACAAACTGCATTAACATTAGACTGGCACACCAATGATAGTCTGGCACTGTTGAAGAAATGCATTTGCTTCTGCACCAGGAAAACTTCAGATGTCATACCCAGCCACTACTCAGCATTCCCAGAAGTCAATGGAAAAGTTCTTAAAGCTTTGTTAAGAACTTCACGGATATCCCATGGATTTAAAAGGATGCAGCCCCTGAGATAAGAGTTAAAATTTGCTTCCCTAGGAAGATCAGCAAGAGGGACATTAGGGATCAGCTCCACGGTGGATGAGAACTTAGCAGAGCTGAATCCCCCAGTTCCCATGACTGCAAGGAAACTCTCTTCTCTTGAATCCCTGAGCATGACTCTCCACATGGCTTTACAACTCTGAATGGTATCCTTTGCAACAATGGGAACACCAGTTAAACCAACACCTTATCTCCTAAAATTCAAACTAGGAACATATTTACTTTTCCAAAGCATTGGTTTTAAAGTATCATGCACTTCACTGAATCTGTCCAGGATATAGCTGTGAAACAACAGTTTTCTAGTACTCAAGATATTTCTAGATAAAAAGCATTTGCATAAACATGATGAAACACTGGTAGCATTTCTGCCCAACCCTAATCTTCTTCCAAGTGTAGATGTGTTATCTAATGAACTTAAACAAGTACAACCCTAATACAGATAAGCTAGTTGCAAAATTTTCATGCTGGGGAAGATAATTTAAAGAGAACTCAAAGTCTTGTTTTCAGTCTTGAGTTGCAATCATGTGGATTACTAAATGTGTTGAGAATCCCCAATCCCTTCTTACTCTTTTTACTTCTAGAAGAGTTGAAGGTTGGTTCCAGCCTCACAGTCTTGGGTCAGAAATTGTTCTGAGGATGTTACTGCTTTTGACTTCTTAAAGAGAAAAGGGAAAGTAGAAATATGGTGATATCCAGAAAGCTGAAAAAGATAAATGTCATCTAACTCCTCCCTCAAATGTACACTAGATAATACCACCCTGAATAAAATAGTCTTGGCCATTTGTTATGCTACTAAAAAAACCTCAGGTTTCAGCTCCTTTTTCTTCATAAATAGGAAATAACAACTCACAAGAAGCCAACTCAAGTAGAAAGTAAATTCATCTGGGTATATTTTGCTCTGAACTGCGCTGCTGCACTCATGGCAATGCCAACCAAGAACAAAACTTGGCTTGCTGTATCCTTCCTTCTCAGCGTCTTATTCTGACCAAACAACTGTTCTGTTTTCTGATTAAACACTATATGGAGTGTGTTAATTTCTGCTTCAGCTGATTTTGCTACACTAAATGCAAATGCTTCCTGTACTTATGAATACAATCTGTTCATAGTGAATAGTTTAGAAAATCTGGCTGAGTTAAAACAGCAACAGTATCCATGTGGGACCAATCTTCCCTGGACAACTCTTGTACTTTGATTCATAAATTCTTTCCATAGGAAGTATCCGTGGAAAATCTCCAGCACATCCAGAAATGCAGAACTCTGTTGTTTGAGTTATTATAAGTCCTGAATACTTACTGCTTCTCCCTTTATTTTTTTAATTTATATAAGCATTGGCCCTTGGGTTCATATGAGGCACTTCTATACCTATTTTTCATTACTATAGAATGTGTATTTTAATAACTGCAATACCATCCATCATTAGCACTACCACATGAACCTATTAAAAAACAACTGAAAAACCTAATTTCTGTACCTCTTCACCTGCTGCTATCATTCTGTATATTTGACCTATGGAATAAGTCAAATAAATAAAATAAATATCCACTTGTTTGATTATGAAGTAAATGTGCCACCATCTGGCATAGAGAACAGCATGTCAGGAAATGACAAAAAAAGTCTTGTAGGAGGTGAGGGTCACAGCAGCGAGCAATGGTAAATCTACAGAGGAATGACTAAGACCCATAGTGTTCATGAACCAGCATGTATGGAGCAGAAGAGCACTGGAGGTAAGTGTGGCAGAGGGGATGTCAGAACACATCCAGTATTTG
Source organism: Tetrao urogallus (assembly GCF_951394365.1). Classification (NCBI taxonomy): domain Eukaryota; kingdom Metazoa; phylum Chordata; class Aves; order Galliformes; family Phasianidae; genus Tetrao; species Tetrao urogallus. The sequence continues at coordinate 84,742,436 of NC_136815.1, read as the reverse complement.
TAAGAGACATCGGAGGCTGAAGGGTTTGTTTCCACACCAACAGTACATTTTGGACATGCCTAGTTGCCCAGAATGGAGAGCTTAAGCATGCCCGGGTGGTCTTCTGCTCATCTGGCAATAAGAGCAATTGCAATTTGTCAGCATTTCTGTAACAGTGCCAGGTGTAGCCTTGACATGAGAAGGAGCCCTTGTGCAGCTCAGAGCCTTGTTTATGAAATGGTCCCAACAGAGGGACCCTAGGTCTTTCCTGAATTAAGACGTACATAACCTTTACTAGAACACTGCAGGAACTCGTCAGGAAGAAAGAAAAAAATAGCAGTTATTGCATATGAGAGTCCAGGAACAAACATTTTAAGTCACAATGGCACCTTACTAAAATCTCCTGTCCGTCAAAGTTCTCTTTAAGTTCACTGCAACAACGTAAGGCCTTTTCACAGAGCATTTGTCCTCTGCTGTTTGCCTCTGTCAGACTTAGGTTTATCCAGTATCTCTTTTTTTTTCCCCTGCTTTCTTCAAATGGTTTCTGTTCCTCATGTTTCCACAGATCATCAACCAAGGAAGTGCAGGTGTACCTTGAAGGTAGTGCCCACTGGATTTTGCAGTCCTCGTCTCTGAGCAGCAATTCTCTCACAGCTTGTCCAACTCCCACCCAGCCACTTCACTCCAGGCTAGGACAGCAGTTGCAAATATGAAATTGCAGAGGATCACAAAATGGTTGAGGGTGGCAGGACCCTCTGGAGCTCATCTGGTCCAATCCCTGCTCACGTAGGACCACCCAGGACAGGATGCCCAGGCCCACATCCAGGTGGCTTCTGGAGATCTCCAAAGAGGAGATCACATCCTCTCTGGCAGCCTGTTCCAGTGCTTTATCACTCACACAGCACTGAAGTGCATCCTGACATTTAGACAGAACCAATATCTTATCTTTCACACCAAGACAAGGTTCTAGCTCATTTTTCCTCTTAGCAGGAATGCTGTGGCAGCAGAATTCTTTGGGTAAGCATTCAGGGGGTTTCTTTTAAAAACTGAATTAGTCATATGCAGAGTATGTCTAGAATGGAACAAGGCCAGAGATAAAGTCCTTTTTCAGCTCTAGCTATGGCAGCTGAAGATGATCTTTCCAGCTGCTTCTCACACCTGCCAGAAGATACAGCAAGTTGACCTGCTAGAGTGAGTATTTTTCAGGTAAAATGAGCAAAACTTACTCAAGATGTTTAAATGTTTAGTCTTTACTCACCCAATTTGTCCTGAGTTAAGCAGGTTTATGAGTGGTCCCCACAATGCTGAGCCACAGGTCAGACTGGCCAGTAACCTCTGATGTCAGTAATAAATCTCCAGGTAGAAGATTGCTATTGGTAGTAGCTTTCTCAGCTGGCTGGGAAATAGGCATTATAGAACCTGTACCTGCAGTCCTGGACTAATGTAAACGCTTTTTATCACCAGTATAGCTTCTTCTTTTCTCTTGTGGGATTGCCCTAGTGTTTCAAGCAACTTCATGCAGTATGACCTGTTTTATGCTATAGCTGAAAACAGATCAGCTTGCTCATGTAAGTGCTGCCCAAGGTTATTACCCAGCACTTCTGAGAACAGGAAGGATAGCAGGTGTACAATTTTTCTTAAACAGTGCCTGGAAGGAGGAACTTTAATTTCTTCCACATAATAAATAAGTAAAACAATTTAAAATTCATCTGTAGTAAGTGCTCACTGTACTTAGTTCACCTAGCATTTTTCTCTAACTCTCAGAAGATCCTAAGTAGTTCAGCACAATACGAGTATCTTTGATTTCAGAGGCAAGGAAGACTGTTAAGAAATGTCAGAGATTACCTTCCATTAAGCTTGCCAGTTTGTAAACATGAAAGTGCACACACATGGCATCTGACTATGCCCCGATCAGTTTGAGCAAAAAGCAGGTATGACAAGTGTTCTCATTTAAGTTGTAGTCATTACCTCATGCTTCATACTTTCTGTTGATAGCAACCTTGTCATGCAGCCAAACAAACAACAACCAGCATAAACAAAATCGATCATCCTGTTCTTATAGTACAGAAATGTACATAATAAAACCCATCAATTCCCAGAGAGATACACTTTAAAATAGTTAGGTTGCTGCTATAAAAGAGAGACATAAAATAAAAATAGGCTAACAGCATCTCAAGCTATTCTGTTGAGATGTCTGCAGCTGTAAATGAGTTAGTTTGGCTTTTTGAATTATAGTTTACAGACACATCTACACAAGATTACAGCTATGAGTTACTGGTGTGTGCGGTTTAATGGATTTTCCTGCTCTCTGGTACTGAAAACTCTCCGTCTGGAGTTTTGCTTCTTGACAGATCTAATCAACTAATACTATATTTTACAATATTTTCTTATTAGCTACTAAACTTGTGATTCTTGGACCCAAGGAATGAACTACACATGTTTGATTTATGTGAAAATGGTCTCTATTTTTGTCTGTTTGCGCTATAGATATATTTGCCCGAGAAAGTCAAAAGGATGATGTTTCTCCTACATCTAGAAGCAATTTTTTAAATACCCCTATGTAAATGCAATTTAAAATATACCCGACTGCACTGATTAAACTTTACACAGTTTCCATTAGCTCTATAGCCAGTCCACAGCCTTATCCTATAACACTCTTTCACATGAATAACTATTATCAAATGCTAACGTATGCAAACTCTACCTCACTCAGCAATTTCCTTAATTGATAACAGCATTATGAAAAGAATTGAAACAACACCTTTGGATAGCATCTGCCTCTATTATTCCTTTTGAATTTCTTGCTTCTATTACTGAGTGTATGGCTAGTGCCTTACAGGATCCGTAAGCAATTTGGTGAAACACAGCTTTCATTTTCATCCAGCTGGATTTCAAGGACACTGGCCATTTGTAAGACATTTTGCCACGGCTCTCCTGATTCACCCATCAGAGGTGGCTTTTGAGAGCTGACACTAACCTGAGCTAAGGTTTGAAACAGTGCAATGAAAAATTCAATCAGGCACAGAAATCTCCTGGCTCTCCCTGCACAGAGTTCACACGACCTGGCTCACCTTGAGAAAGATGGTTTGTTTGTATTACACCATACATTCGCATAAATAATACCTACATCTTCAAAGCAGCAGCCCAATTACACCAGCTCTGTATACGACCAGCACTAATACAGAAAACCAAGGAGTTTAGTGAGGTCTAAAATCTATATGTGCAATAAACAGTGCATTAGCGAGACACGCTGGGCTGCTGGAAAAAAATCAGTGTAAAGGCAAAGCATGGAATTTCAGACAGGAGTCGAGCAGATCCCAGCACGGACTGCAGATGGGCACTGCCATGCGAATCTGATGTAGTTTTCCTGGTGGTAACGAAGACAGGTAAATACCACTGCTGTGAAAATCTTATCTTCTTAGTAAATCGGCTCCTCTCTGTACTGCTTGTCTCCCAAAAGCACGTATTAAAGCACCACAAAGTGCAACACGTGACACCAGTCGACTTCTAACATCTGCTGCATTGAACACGGAAAAGCACTCCACAGGATTTCTAAGGAAGGCTGCCTTGTAAGCATGCAAGAGAGCTTTGCTCATTCTTTTCTGTTGGCAATTGAATTCAACTTCAACCCCAGTTTCTAAAAGTTAGGAAAAATCTATCTGTCCACGCCAGCGCCGTCCGATGGGGCACCAAGGCAGAGTGGGGCTGTGGGAAGGGAACTCAGGCACGGGGTCAGGAGCTGAGAGAGAGCAGGGCCAAGCTGTACTATGGGCTTTGCCAGTCAGAGCGTCAGGTTACGGCGTGATTGGGCTGAGTGAGGCGAGGTGAGAGGACTGGAAAGGAGATCTGTGGCCCTGCACTGTTACAAATTGAAACCATGATGTAAACGGAGGAGGGGACAGCTGCATTATTCGCGAATGACGGGGTGGCATCCATAGAGAAGGCAAGCCCTGCTCATCAAAATCTCACTCTCTCCGCTGACCTTATCGCCAGAGGTAAACCAGCCGGCGGGCATAATCCCACATGACATTGCTCTCAGCTTCCCACTCCAGATTTCCAGGGCAGGTCATAAATACGAGCAAAACAGATGGCTATTCTTGGTAGGCACTATATCGCGATGGCTTTCGCTGGGAACATCTGCAAATCCTCTGATGGCAGGGGTCGGCCTACTGCCAGCCATCCCGCATCCTGCCCAGCTCCCCCACCACCTCAGCTCAACTTCTGTACCCGCACCGTGTGTAGAGCAGCAATTGATTTCGTGATAAGCATTTGATATTTATACAAGTGGAGAAGAGAGAGGGGGAAAAAATCTGTCAGAAATAGCTTTACAGATGAGTCTTCTCATTGTCTAACAAGCTTTTCATTGTTTTTAATTTTCATTTCTCTCCATGGTTCAGGGCACTTTGAAAAAATCTATTCAGCAGTTTCCCACTCATAATTCAAGAAAGAGAGTCATGTATTATAATAGAGATAATTAGCTTTGACTGAAAATAATAAGCTTGGCATCAAATATCCCCCCACTACTGCACAGAATAACCATTTATCGTCTTATATACTCTCCATCAAGCCTAATTACTGCAACAGTAATTACTAACCTGTTGAAAGAACAAAAGAAAATGCAACTAGCTCTGCTCCGAAATAAGGAGTACATTCCTGCTTCTAATAAGGAGCTCTTGGTCACCCCTTTCCAGAGCACATTCACGTGACGCCATTTAGAGCCCTCTCAACACATATATTTGTACCCCCAAAAAAGAAAACAGATCCACAAACAGCCTGATTTGAATTGCTAGGTCCCACCCCTTGGGCCAAATTTCTGTTCTGTTACACTGAAGGAATTCCAGGGATTTTTGGATTTCTGGGAATTTAAGAGAGCAGCGCCTGTCCCCAGCTGCCTGCTGCGATGCGGCAGATTTCCATATGCTGGACAGCTTTGCTTGCTTACTTTCCTGACCTGCCAAACCTCTTCCTGGCTGTTATTCTATCTCTCAACAGATATGCTGCCAATCACACCAAAGAGTGACAAGAAAAGATTCAAACAAATACAGCCCCCTGGATTCAAAGAATAACACACACTTAAAGGGTTTACAGTACAGTCTTTAACTGCAGAAGTGCATTGTGTTCATCACTGCATCTCTCCCTGGTTCCACTCTATCACTGTTGCTCCTGTTTAAATTCAGCTTTGAGCTCTACCTCTGACAGCTGATTAAGTGCTGGAAAAAAGCAGCAAGGGACATAACCCATTCCTTCTGCTGCTCAAAGTGCTCCCCATGCCACAGAAGAAGTGGCACTGGGGAGAGTTACACAGCTATCCAAGAAAGAAGAGTGAAGCCTCATCAGCTTCTGCAGAATGGCTTGCATTGGAAAGGACCTTAGATGTCATCTCATTCCACCGTAAGCATGAACTGCTGCTCTGATTTTGGCAAGTAGAGATGGGGGAACCTGGTGTCTTGTAGCCACCATCAGTACTCTGCAAAATGCAGACTGCCAAAGTTGTTATGCTCATTCAATCCAGGAACTGGAACAATGCCACACAGCATATGCAAGCATTCACAGCTAATCAAATTGGCTGAAATTTCAGATATTGAATATTCTCTGGGAAACTGCTTGCAGTCATTCCACAGCGTGTAAACAACACAACCCTCCCACCTCCAGAACCCCCAACAAGCTATAAAGTAATTCACTGCATAAAGACAACCCAAAAATACAATCTCAAAACCCTCAGAGGCAGCAATCTGAAGCACTAAACAAGCATGAGCTTTTTCTTTGCCCCAAAATAATGAGACTGGGTTAAGGATACTTCGGAGACTTTGGGGTTTTTTTATTTTTGAGTTTTTGACTTTACCCCCTTGCATTTTGAGGCTCTAGTGACATTACATTTCAGGGCATTTTCACCAGTATGAGGCCTGGAAGTGACTTTAAAATAATAACAATAAAATTAAATTAAAGTCACTGCTTATCTCCCCCAGTCACACAACCCCAATGTGATACAGGCTTTAAGAAGAACACAACAAAGACTCCAAGAACTGCCATGCATTTGCTTCCAGTCAGCGTGTTCACTTCCTCTGGTGAATGCACACTGCTAGGTGACATTCAGGCTGTCAGGGGAGAGAGATTCCCAATATTGCAAGCCTACTTACACATGCAGAAGCCAGGACACCTGTGATTATCCCATGCACAGAGAGAGAGGCACCACGTATTTTCAAAATAAAGGGGAAATGTCATAGCTTAATGGCTATGTCATCCTGGGTTTTGAAAATATATTGCAGTAGGATAAGATCACCAGTGTTTTCCACAGCTTTTTCTTGGCTATAAACAATACATGCTATGTTATTAATAAAAGTAAACACATTTTTCCTTCCCAAAAGCCTACTTAGGTACTATACTTTAACATTTTGATAGTGAATTTAAGAGAAGTTTACAACAGTTTTCTTTGTGACAAAACTAAGAGGCATATCTGATCAGTATCTTAAAAGTAGAAAGTAAATTTGAATATTGAATATGAGTATTCAGCAATAACACAAGACAACATTTAGCATTAACACAACGCCAACTCAGGCATCAAAAGCAAATGGAATTACTTAATTTTCCTGTCTGCCCAGCAATAAAATATTCAGTTAAGGGGTTAGTCCGTGTGCCACAATACCCATTTCCCCACTAGCTGAAAGAAAATTGTTTCAATGGGTTTGTTTAATGGGGATCTGTTTTCCCACCTTCCTAGCTGATTTCTTGTTTAGTCATTGAATTGCATTTCTCTTCTTTCTTTCCCCAGCAGCACTAATAGCAGTTGCTCTCTGCTACTTGCAACATACTGCCTAACTGGACCAGGACAAAAAAACAGTTCTAAGTCGTAGGCATTGCTCCATCTGGAGAATGGTTATACCAGTTGTAAAAGACAAGATACCTTTCGGGTGCCTAGGATTGTTACAGTTTTCCTTGGTACTCTCTTGTAAGTCTGCCTTCACACACTCCAGCTAGCTGCTTTATCCTGCGTGAGTCAGAGCAAAAAGGCCCACTCAGGAAAAACATCCAAGGGAAATAGTAGCAAACCTGGAAATAGGACAGGCCTACGCCAAAAGCAGAACCTCAAACATATCCAAACTCGGGAAATACAGACCTTAATTTCACCTGTATTCCCTGAATCTACAATGGTAATCAGAAGACTTTCTGGTTTCTGTAATTATTTCTACTTGTAATGATGTTGTTCAGTCACTAGTGCTGTTTGGCTGTTTTGATGCTTTCAGGAAAAGAAGTGGTTTGCTGGAGACAAAGAAAAATGGAGCATAACTCATTTTGTTTGGACCTGTTGCTTTCCTCACTAGTAAATACTTCTTTAAGCACTTCTGAGAGTCAGACCACTCCAATTCCCAGACACACTCCGTACAAGTCACAAAAATGACCGTGACCTACCTCAGTGAGCGTATAAATCTGGCTTTTTGCTGAAAAGAAGTTTCAAGATTCTAGATGATAAATGTACAAAACACCTTCAGATTTGCAGCCAAATCCTAAAGAGACATAGTCAAAACAGAGGATTTGTTTTCAACATGCGCACGCTTAGCATCAGGAGATCTTTGGCCTTCAAGTCTCTTCAAGACTCGCACCACTATCTTTGTTAAAAATCTCACAGTAACTCTTCTCAGAATAGGTGGATTCATTTATCTGATGCAAACAGTTTTTACAACAGTTCTCTTTCACAGAATGAACCACACAGAGAGTACATCCTCTCACCTGGTCTTATACAGAAAGGACTATTACACACTTTCGGGCTGAACATGTTTTTGACTTCAGCACAGATTATTTCCCCTCTACAGCAAAGCTTCATTGAGGTTACAAGATTGGTTGCAAACAGAAATACATTACAAATTCTCCAAGATAGAGCTGCCTGCACAGCTGATACAGCAGGGCATACAGAACTGGGTATCAAGAATAATGCATGCTTTGTTGTAGATGAAAATGAAACTTCCTGCATACCGAGTTAATACAGATCTTGTTCAGAACATTTTTATATCTAGGTTCATTATTCAGTTTGGAACTTTGTAACAATCTCTCCCTGGTGTGGCTTTACAACATACCCCATGGGAATAATGTAACGACTGGACACGTCTCTAGGATTTTATGTGCATTCTTTCAAAAAACTTGAGATGTGGTCAGAAGTATTGTCAGACTCTCTCTATGAACAAACCCATCTGGACTGGAACTTCTTAGTCATCATAAAAAAATAAAACTAAGTGAATTAACACTGCCCGTGTGAGATCCTCTGCTACATACATAATAATGTTTGACTGTCTTTCCCTATCAGATAGATCCTCACTGCCCATAATTCGGCTTTGGCAATGCTTGGCTACTGCTGACCACCTGATCTATGTTCACTCGCCCTCTTTCTCTCCTGAGAAAAAGGCCAAACATTAACTCCTTCTTCTGGTGTTCAGGCTGGCGCATCTTTCTTGACCTAACCCTGCAGACTGACAAATACCTGCTGCTTGAAGTGCAGGCATCTTAATAGAAAAACTGAACTTCAGCAAGAACTATCAGTAGGTAAGGAAACAATACTATCATGTAAGTTTCTCCAAGGAACGAAATGCAGTTTTCGTCCATCCTACCTTTCTGTTTAACCACAGAGTATTGCAAGATTTGCTGGAAGCACCAAAAGAGAAATAACTGCTGCTGGAAATAGTCTACCCACATGTTTTCTGGATTAACAAAGCTCTACCTCTGTTACAATTCCCAGAGGAATTCCCAGGCTCCCGTGTCTGCCAGCACTGCTATCATCATGTCCTACATCCTTTATTGGTCTCTCTGCTCAGATAGGTCTACTTAGCCAAACTCCTGTAATTGCTGCCTGCTCCTCAGCACTAATGGTATCTCCCACATGGAACACCCCAGAGATTAACATCAACAGAATATGGAGTACAACCAGCTCTTTATGTAACCTGCTCTAAACAATACCACAGCCATCTGCCACAGGTACAAGGTTTCCATTGTCCTCTATGAAAACATGTACCGTGTTCCCTTTCCTCCTCCAAATGAGAAACTGTGTGTTGCTTAAAGTGTGATTAATCATGCCCTAAAGCAAGCAAATCTTCCTCAATTAATCCATCTATATCAGCCAATAAAGCCTGGCTCCTTTCACTGACACCTCTTCGTTTCCAAATGTCCTGTATTAATCATTTTTCCCATTTCAGATCTGGATCATTATGGATCTGCAGCTCATTCACCTTTAACTGCTGGTTCAGATATCAAGCCAGCTCTACATAAAATGACTAAAACTTCCATGCCCACCAAGCCCAAGAAAATCTTCAAAAACCCACATCTGGGTCCTTCTCCCAGTGACCAATTAACTTCCATATTTATGGAACATGACATTTGTTTCATCTGAACCTGTCTAATTACAAGCCTGTAAGTTTCCATGGTTCAGTGTACGTATTATCTTTGGTCAAAGCCAGGGCTGCTGTGGCACAGAAAAGGAATTAACACCTCTTCTCCCGTGACAGAATGGTTAGCTCAGGCTAACGCCTACCAACATTAAGCACAAGTAGTATAGCTTGTGGCAAGTAAATAACTTCAGCACTGCCAGTCCTATGACGTTCCTATATAGGAACATCCAGGAAAGCTATTTTATACTCTCTATAAATACTATTTTGAAGGTATGTATATACTATTTTGAAGTTACGCCAGAATTTCCTTTGTACAGCAGCATAGGTTTGTCACAGAAAAGCTCCACAGACTTTTTCAGATTTATACCAATGATAGTTGAATTTAGAGTCTTAACAGATATTAAAAACTGAGTACATAAAGGAAGCATAAAGCAGAGGGAATAATATTGGGACCCAGAGGTGTGACTTAGAGTTGGTTTGCTACACATGGAAAATCTAGGGACCTCTCCAGGGATCCTTAGAGATGGAGTTGATTGGAAGGTTTCCCATGAGATCACCAAAGAGATGCAATGATCCAAGATTCCCATGCCCAAATTCTGTCCAGAATAAAAACCACTCTGGCCTGGCTATATTAATTTTCATGACCTAGGTGAAAGAAGGAAGCAGTACATGCTACGAACTTCCCTCCTTCCAGCTCACAACCTTACACACATTTCTCCCAGTCAAAGAGAGGCAACCCAGAACACAACCCACCTTCCGATGGCTGTGAGAGAGCCTGTGATGTTCTCATCCAGAGCCAGCCCAGAAGATTCCTAATGGCACCACGTTACCTCCAAGCTCTGACTGTCCTTTCCAAAGCTAAACACAAATACTGCTCTGAAATAGGATCTGTTCCATTCGTGAAATTGAAATAAATAGCATTAGAAAACAGGTCCATCTGGAACTAAGAGAGCTGAAACATTGTTTTTGTGCTTTTCTTGATCCCCAGAGTATTTGAGGCTCCAGATGCATCGAGAAAGAAACTGGTTATTTTAAGAAGCCTTTTTAACCCACTGGCTAGATGGTGGAGGGGGAGAAGGAGGTTGAAATGGAAGCTGCCTAACGACAAAATCCATGAACTCTGACTTTCTGTCTGAAGATGAAAGCTGAGTTAGATGATTTTTCTATAGATGTCATTAAGGCAGCTTTTAAAGCTACCCTATTTGAACTCTTGCACTTCAGTTCTGTAAACAACCGCCTGAGGGAGTTAAGCGAGTGGAAGTCCAAAAAAGTAAGAAGGGTTCTCAGCAGTGGAGAGTATCAGTTGTAGTGAGAAACCATTTACGTCCTGAAGGGCCACTGGCTGTTACTACCTGTCTGACTATGGAGCCATATTTAGGTGTTTAACAGGAGTTAATTAACATAATCCTTAATAGGTGGGTTGAGATGTGTTGGCTTCACCACATAGGCAACACAGACATCAAAACAGGCTAACCAACATAATTTGAACCTATTTAAACTCACAACTGGTAGCAAGCACAGGAACTGCAACACAATTTCGGAGAACTGGCATAAGATTCATTTAATTCAGGGTGCTTCTAACAAGCGTGCAGAGACCAGCAGACAACGCTACCTAAGTGGTCAGCTCACAAACAGCAGCTGATCAGTGAAGCACTTCCTCCACTTTCAGCTCACTGTCCTCTGACACATTTTAAGTCTTATCTAAAGCAGTTCTGGGTGATTCTTTTTTCCCTTAGAAGCATCTGTAGATGACTCGTGGCAATGTATTCCACAAGTTTAACAGGCATTATATAAGACTGCTCTGCTTGAATTCAAATTTACAGCATTCAATCTTTGCCTCACACAATTAGGAAAAAAAAAAAACAACAAAAAGTTCCACTCAATCCAGGCTTTTATACCATTAATTAATTCATCATCAAAAAACTGAAGATTAGTTGTAGACATGGCCTAAATTGAGAATGAGTCCTAGTTCTCTGCTCAGAGATCCACTTCTTCCCTTCTTCTGAGCTCCCAGTTGCCTGACCGTGCCCCAAGGCACTGCAGTTCTTCCCAGAAACATTTTGCTACAGCACATACCGCACAGTTTCATCTTGTGATTCCACTGTTAGTCTGAAGGCTTTAAAAGAAAAAGAGTTAGTCCAAAACTAGCAATTCCTCATAGAGATAAGTAAATAAAGGAAAAAGCTGCTAACATCAGATACTGGGGGGAGGAAGATAACTGGGATTGGTTGCAAAAGAAAGGAGAGAACAAATCGGCCCAAAGTAAGATCCTAGCAAATGAGAAGAAAATCTCACTTAGCTGGCATGCACTTCAGTAAAAACAGGTTGCATACTATACTCTGCTTCCCCACCACACTCCAAACGCTGCTCACATACGGAGTGTGAATGTTCCCGTTCAAATCCCATAAGGTTTTTATTTCCTCTGCTTATTGACAAAACAGTAAAAACACTATGTTGAACAATTTTGCTACAAGAAAACAGCAGTTTGTCAGAATGATCGAATCAGGCATCCTTCAGTGGAAAAACCACTATGCTATTAAGCAGTGGAATGTAACGGAATAGTTCATTATATGGATACTAAAAGATGGTATTATTTTCTCTTAAAAGGTAGCGTTTAAAAGGTACACACTATTACAGGCATACGAAAATTACTTAAAAAGGGAGTGCAGAATGATGTTGAGAGGTTAAGTGAGGTGTTCCCCTTTATCTCCTCAAACAATACAAACCAAGCTGATGCTCAAGGAAACTGAAAGGCAGTGAATTTACCAACAACAAAAGGATTTTTTTATTTATTCAGTGCCATGATAAATAAGCTATGAAACTCGCAGTCTCGAGACATTATTAAAGCCAAGAGCTTATCGAGATTCAAAATGAGATTTTCATATATGCACACAATAGAAAAACTGGCAGTAGCTTAGAGTGGTAGGTTCTTTTGAAAACTTACAACAAGACCTAGAAGCTAAAGTTCCACTTTCAAAACTGATATAAGAACAACGTGATTACACCCACACAAATAAAGCCTTGTTCCATAATTGACTTCATCATTCAAGACTGTTCAGGGGCTAAAGAGCTTCTTAACCGGAACTTATCCTACTTATCTCATCTGACACTTTGAACAGCAAATCCAGCTAGCAGTCATTTGTCTGCTCTTGGTTTTCTAAGACCATTTCTGTGCTTAAATCTGTTGTATCCTCAGAGGGGATGGCTGAGATGGTCATTCACTGGCAAATTCCTCTCTAAGTTGTGAAAGTCCTGGACTCCTAAAGAGGACAGGAAGAACTGTGGCTGCAAGCAGAATTTGGACTCCTAGATGTGTTGGCAATATGTTCTGTATCTACAAAGAGCTTTACCCGCCATCCTGGATTCTGTCCTTCGTTTCTAAACTGCTTTGACAGAAGGCAAAATATTATCATGCAAAAAAATACCCATAAAGTGAGCTGGGATTTGAATTAGGAAAGGGAATTCAGCAAGTAGCAAATTCACCAATGAACACAGCTTTTACTATTCCAAAGTATTTGCAAATATATGTTGAGTTCACTAGCTAGTTTCAGCTAGCAATGGCTATCCTATTTCAGTAAACTACAAACATTAAAGTTTTAAGACATAGAAAAATAAAGGAAACTTAGATACGTCTCTTCAGCCAGCCCACTGGGCACTTAGAGGCAAATATATGGTTACTCATAACTCTGGGACTTGCATTTTTCCAGGCTGAGGATCTTATGACAGAAACTTGGCACACAGTATCTGTGGGCAACACTTTCAAGTTCACTACCTGCCTGAATACGTATCATGTACTCAGGGTCAAACAAAGTGGTTCCATCTACTGTTGCTGCAGGAATGGATCCACGTTCCCTTGCAATTGGTCATAAAAGGACTTATTTTTCTATTACAGACAGAACCTCTCATCCAGAAATAGTAAATGGCTCCTGACTGTAACCACTGTTTCCCTCTGAAACGTCAGCTGGGTCAGGAGATAAATGTTTAAGGACAACAGCAACCAAGCCTCTCCCTCATTACTTGTTTCTTGAAGAACTGTACCAAATTTTTCACTTTACCAGAAGGGATGACTATTACTTCTCCATAATCATATGGCCCTGAACATATTGTAATGAGAGTATGTCATTGGTGCTTCTGTCATATAGCCTGCAGAAACAAAACTTCCTTTTTTAAAAAAAAGACAGAAGTAGCAATAAGATGACAGAGATACTTCTGTAGGAGAGTCAGTTTTGGGTCATCTTCTTGCCAGTAAAAAGAGAATTGTCAGAGCACATACATAAAGAATTAGTCCACACCCTAATGTATTACCAGCTTTCATCAGAGCACCATGCACATTAGATTTTTTTATGTAGGCAACCCCGATCCAAAGGCAATTCTCTGATCATCTTCTGACAAACAGAAAAGACGAGTATACCCACTCAACTAAGAAGCCACTGGTCCTGCTGCGATCAAAGCTGAGAGGCTAAGCTGGGGCAGATTTCTCCATCAGATTGAGTATAGAAAACAGATTTAATGCTACTTATTTGTATCCCAGTGCTGTTAATGGGCTTGATCAACTAATGTTCATGCACTGTTTTGAGGATGTAAGTATTCTTTTAAAGTCTGTACTCATCTCTATTGGCAGAATATCTTCAGCACTGAGATCACTTGCTATATTAAATTCAAAGCAATAAAGAGAAAGAAAAGTTAATGTGTTTATGTGCTGAGTTTACATACAAGGAAGGTAGGTGGTTTAGACATAGGTACTTATCAGAAAGATCCTATTTGCTCTTCACAGCTATAACAAAGTTTTGGCAAAAACAAACAAGCAAGAAAACAAACAAACAAAAAAATCCAGGGAGATTTGCCAGAAATTTTAGGAGTAATACTTTATTATTTGGCATTTCCATAACATGCCCCCCTGCCACTGAAAAGGCTTGCCTTGACTGAATAACCTTTAATTTGCATTTGCATTCTCATATCTTTATCTATTATGCATTACAAGCACATGAAGCCAAGTCTCTGATCATACAGAGATGCTATTTAGAGTACACAAAACTTCCCTGGAGGGTTTCCATTTAGAGAAAGAAACAGATTATCATAACTCATGCAATGGGAAGGAGAATACAAAAGGCACAGCTATTTCCACTGCAGAGTATCAATGTCATTCATATGTCCCTATTTTAATATATTCACGTAAAACAGCAGTCCTCCACAAAGAATTGGGAACAGGTTTCCAAGAACATCAGGTAGAAAATAGCTTTTGTTCTCTCTCCTGCTGTTGTCCAATTTGAACAGCAAAGAATTTCAGAATAAAATTTGCAGTAATCTGTTATGCAGCTCACCTGTAGTACTACAATTAGAGATTTCAGAAGGCTACACGCTGCCTTTCATTTCCAGCATGCGTGGCCTCCACCGATGGATACAAAAGGGCAGTGCAATTAAATCGCGCGGTAATAACTGTACAGAGTAAAACAAAGGGGAGGAACTCAATGGAAGAAAAAATGTAAAAAATAAAAATAAAAAATTCCGTGTAAACTTATGCTGTTCATGTGTTTTGCTCAGGAGGGAACAGCAAATCTTAACAGGTAACACAGAAATCATGCTGAAACGCTGGTGACAAAGTTTTGGTATGGAATGAGAAGTGGCAGAGAGGAGGAAGGAGATGGAGAGACAGTTTCTAAATTCTGCTGGGGTTTTTCTTTTAGAGCTTAATGCTGGGTCATTTATGGGAATGAGCTTGTGTGTTGGATTCTCCTTAGGGGCCAGGTGGGAATGACTCCAAGGGGATTTTGTTCCAGAGAGAAGAACACTCAGACTGAGTATCTCAGTATTTAGCCAGCTGGAAGCCCAATCCCAACACTGGGGGAATGAAATTCATTCTACTGGGACTCCGTTAGTACTTCTGGAGTAACGTCAAAGATAACACCTTTTTTCTTTTTCCTTCTAAATAAATACACTTTGAAGACACACCAGATTAGTCTTCTCTTACATTCAGTGGTTGCTCTTTGCCTTCCTTCAAGGAGGATGCATGCAGTTAGACAGTGTATCACACTTATCCACTCCTACTGCTGTATTCTTAAGGTGACTTGTACAAGAAAAATTCTCAGTTGATCTAGTAGTAGTCAGTCTCTGACTAAAATGAGTTACCAGAGACACCTTATTCAAGCACTGACGTTAAAATATCTTGTTAGTCCAACTGGCTAGGATAAAATCTCTGCCTCACAAGAACTCCCATGTCTGTGACTAACTTTGCCAGCAGTTCCACCAGAGATCAAAAGCTGATGACTTCACACTGGGACTGCTCAGATAGCATGAGGTTGGTCCAATATAAATTTCCAGATACGACGAACTAAAGTGAACAAAAGATCAGACTGCACTGTATCCTGAGCCCTCCAGCTGATTCCTTCCCAGTAAAGCACTTATGTCCCACAAAACGTCAAGACAAACTAAAACGACCAGTTCAAGGTTCTGTGCTCATATATTTCAAGAAACAACAAATGGTTTGCATCTTTTCTCAACTACGATAAAGGGAGGAAGCATCTGGAAGCTTCATTTCTCCAAGCCCTGCTGAAACATTCTGTGCTTTACTGAGCTAATGAGCAAGAGCAGGGAAGACGGCAGAGGTCTGTATAACCAGGATTTTTCTCTTCCGCTGTATCACCAGCCTCATCCCAATGAGTTACGAAATCCTGCAGGCTGGGAGAGTACATTTTGCCATCTCAGCTTGTGTGGACAGCCATAATAAATGGCCCAACAGTTTCTGTATAACAGAATGAGGATAAGCATGTTCTTAGGTACAGACAAAAAAGAAAGAAAAAATAAACATTTTGTGAGGTGATGGTGCAGGGCAATCCAATTACATTAGTTGTAATGTGAAGTGACACTGGCTCCTACTGCTCTGCAACCAACAGGGCTCACGATTCCTCCAGTACTGGATTCTCCAGTATGCTGACCTTCTGCAATGGAGGGAATGGAGAGTTTCTTCTCTCCCTCAGCACCCTGCATTTAATCAATACAGCTGCCTGGTGCTCCTCACAATATCACCCACATCATTCAACAAAGATTTTGCCTTTTCTCCTTCTCCCTTACCCTCCATCAGGATGAGAAGAAACTCTGGAATGCCTGCAAGGGCTACACTGCTGTGGTGTGCAAGAAGGGCAGACTTTGCTGGTCCTTGCACATATTAAGACCTCAGTTCCCATTTGATGTTTAATGTCAGATCCTTGACCACATCCCCCTGTGTTGATACCTTACACGCTAAGCATCTCTTTGTGGTGCAACACCTCAGTGGTGCAGCTTGCAAGTGCTGGGCCCAGTGAGATACTTCTGAAGCCATTTGTGAATGGCTGGGGAAATGAAGTAGAAGTAGCTGATCCTGCTGCACAAGAAAATCCTACTGCACTTTGGAAGGGCTTCTTTCCCTCTCCAGAGGCTATCTAGACCCTCGTTCAAGCACCAAATCAGAGGGTACAAACAATATCATCCTTGTACCAAACAACATGCGGCAGAACAGTTCATCATAAAGCTTATAAGGAATTCCTCCATTTTCTTTTCCTCTTCATTTCACCTTCCTTCTCTTAGCACCTCTCTGAAGTGGAAGTGTTCCTAGCTTTTCAGATAAAAATAAAAAAAGACTGGTCATGAATCATGCAATTCCACTAATACCTAAAAACTATTGTACTGATGGGAAGAGAATCCTGACATTTTGACCCAAATCTCATGCATTAAAAATATACCAAGTGTCCTTATTATAAGAAGCAGCAACAGAACAAATGTTAGAGATCAAATTCTTTACTGTGCAGCTGTACAAAAGAGGGATGCACGTTAGAGGTTCAGAATAGTCAGTGTGAAATGGTGAAAAGGGAAACATCTGCTACTTAATGAGATGTTACAAGCTTGTATTTTGTAATGAAAGTACACAAATTCAAGAGGAAAACAGAATCATAGAGCCTGAAGCCAGGAAAATCCAAAGAGTGATGGACCGATCTTTAGGCCTTCAACATCAATAGGACTGTTCATGCACATAAATGTTACATGTACATTTTAGCACCTGGCTGAAGAATTAAAGCCTTAGCCTTAGATAGCAAATCAGGATTTCACTGCTGGTTTTCAGCCTGCAGAAAAGACAGCCCATTTTGAGAAATGCACTGATTACCCTAGTTTATAATCTCTTTAATATCATAAGTTCTACAAAGATACATTTTGTTCCCTAGAGCTCCCCAGAAATCAGCTAAGCATATGGACTGCTTGCTTACACCTACCACAGAAGGCTGAGTATTGAGGATTTATATATTTTAGTCTATGTGGTGTAAATATGTATAAATTTATATTGTGTTAATTTATGGCATACACTACAGAAGGTTTTGCGTGAGCTACATTGCATTCCTTCCCACGTTTCTGCTGAAATATTCATCTTCGGGTCTTTTTCTCCATGTTTTCTTTAGTCTCGCCACAGATGTTTGGGCAGCTTGCGTTAGAAGGGAATATGCCTTAGAAGTACATTTAGGAATTTAGGTGATGAGAATACCAAACTCGACTGTGTGGCTACAGCCTGAGAGGATTAGCAGGCTTGGTGAACACTCACCAGTGTCTCAGACCTGCCTTCTGATACACTGGCATGCATCGCAACGTAACTCAAATTCAGCATCACCAAGACAGACACTCAGTGCACAGAGAGCTGCCAAACTAGTGCCTGACAAACATTGCATTCACACATAAAACACGGATACATAAAGCTGCCGTGCCAAAAGTAGGACTGATTCTCACAAGAACAGGCACCTGTATATCAACAAACTGCACTCAGCATCACCACAAGCAGTCCCTCCCATCTGCCTGCACAGAGCACTTCAGAATGAAAATGTATTACAGTCCCATTCTCTCTGAAATCAGTAAGATTCTTGCTGTTGCCTCAGCGAGAACAAGGTCAAGCCACTGGGCCAACGCATAACCCTTATCTTTCACTGAGTCCTTATCACAAGCGTATCAATGCAGCCTTTGTGTACAAGGACTGGCTGCAGCCCAGAAGTCTCAGTGCCAAATCAGGGCCACAACATCCAGTAAGAGATATGAAGACATACAGAAAACCTTTTTGAAAGCCTGACCTAATCAAAAGAATTGGGGCTCCACACAATGCTTATTTGCTTACATTCAAGTTGTTCGGCAACACATAGAATTTTGCTGACTTACTAGAATATAAAAATGCACAACTACAAGAATAGTACCAGGGGGAGTTACCTAAATAAACTAATGCATCACATATAGCTATTTAAATCTTCCATTTATTACAGAGTTGCAAATGCAAAACATACTACTGACAGAGAGCAATGACCAAGAGGATACATCTGCAAATCTTTTTTCACACTGCTGTGAATTACCTTGAATTTTATTTTTGACCCTTTTTCCTCATTCATTGTCCAAAATAATTTATGTGCTCTGCATTTGTAGCAATATACCGGAAGAGCTGGGTTCAAAGTCCAGCACTGCTTCAGATTCTCTATCTAATTCTTGGAAAGTCTCCTTCTCCTTTGAGGCCCTCTGGGTAGAACACAGTTGTGGACATTTTTCTCCAGTTCTTTTTGCTTTTCTTGTGTATTTTGGATAAACCACAGATTTCAAAAGGTTTTCTGATAGTTAAAGCTGTAACCATTGCTCTTGACCATCCCATGAGTCACTCTGCTTTGCCCTTGAGTGCCTATCCCTAAGTGCCTGCAGATGCTCACCAGATCTGGCCCTGCACCCTCAAATACCACGTGCAACGCAGTTTGTACGTTGCCAAACATAGGAGTGGCAAGAACAGGGTGATGCTGGAAGAATAAAACATGCAGTGGTAAAAAGCCGTAGATTGTAATAGAGCTTAATTTAGTTTTGCTGGATAGTTCCTTCATAAATACTACCACAACTATACCACACAATAGGAGATGCACCCAAAAATGCTTCTACAGCATTTTTTATCAACAGAAGTTGAACAATTATAAGTTAGCAGACAAAATTTACAGTAAATCAATGAGGATGCACATAACATTACCTTGCCACATTGCTGTACAGAAGCTTATCTAGACCATATATTTTCCCGGTTTTATTTTATAAATAGGCCAGCTAAAGCCTCACACAAAATTATCCACAACCAAAAATACATCTTTCAGATTACAGCCACTTTTCTACTTCAGCTCTGTCAACCCATCTCTTTACCAACTTATTGCCATGACCCTTCTTGTCTTATCTGCTGAAAGTATCCCATAGTGGAATCTAAAGCAGCTCAGCTCAGCAAAGAGAAGCTACCAAGTCTGAACTTGGGATCAGAGCTCTCTGGTCCCATGTAGCTGACCCTAACCTTCTTCAAGGTAAAAGATTTCCATGTCATTGGGAAGATGCTGGTTGGCTGATATTTCCTAGCATAACAGGGCCAGGTCCTTAGGTAGGGTCTCAAAAGAGTCAAAGATGAAATAATAATGCTGTCCAGGGCTCCCATGAGGTTTGATTTTGGTATTCTCATACTTTCCTCCCCCTTTCCTCTTTCTCTCAGAATTTAATGATTGAAGGAATAAAAACAACAAAGTTAGTTATCATCCTATCACACCTTAATGACAACATAGAACAGTCAATGAGTGCTGATGGTTTGATTACCTTGCTAAGCTGAAATATGTTCAGAGAGCATTTCAGTGAGTTTAGGCAATGGACTGAATTGTAAAAGATAAAATGAAATCCCAAAAAGCAAAGTCTGATCTTAGATAATTAACAGCAGAAACAGGGCTAAATTGAAATAAATTATTCAGTGCAAGTACTTCAGACAGCTCTTAAGAATAACACATGGATCTGTGGCACTCTTTAGGGGACTTTGTACTTATAAACTAATTAATAGATCTGACTTCTCCATATGTAGTTTTTCCATCTGTAACAGATAAAGTACGGATAGGCTTCTTCATGTAATAGGGAAAATTAAAGTTATTTTAGTAAGTTGTAGAATTTTCTCTAACTTATTCAGAATGTGAATGTGTGAAATACCACAACAGAATGGAAATTGATTTTATAAAATGTGAGAGTGAACTACAGCATTCCGAAACATGTGGTGTAAAGTCAAAGACATATCGTACTGCTGCTTTCCCCTCCAACCACCACCAAGGCATGTCACAACCTACACAGCAGACTGTAGCCAAAAGGTCAGCTAATAACATGCTCCTCACTAAGAGGAATAAGCAAGAAGACCATGGCAGAAGTATTTTCACTCTAAAATGGAAAAGTTGCTAATTCCTGCTGCCCCAATTCATTGTATGACAAGACCTAAGCCTCAGCAAGCCTCAGTCACAAACTGGAATGGAGATACAGTGGCCATTTTGTTTCCCGTTGAGTAATCATAGAATGGCTTGGGTTAAGCAGGATCACGAGGATCATGAAGTTCCAGCCCCCTAGCCACAGGCAGGTTTGCGAACTGCTAGATCAGACTGCGCAGGGCTCCATCCAACCTGGCTGTGAACAGTTCCAGGAATGGGGCATTCACAACCTCTCCGAGCAGCCTGTTCCAGCACCTCACCACTCTCTCAGTGAAAAAACTTCTGACACCTTATCTAAATCTCCCCTCTTTATTTTAAAACCATTCCCCCCTTGTCCAACCACTATCTACCTGTGTAAAAAGTTGATTTCCCTCAAGTTTGTTAACTGCCTTTAAATTCTGGAAGGTCACAATGAGGTCTTCCTGCAGCCTTCACTTGCCCAGGCTGAACAAGCCCAGTTCCTTCTGCCTGTCTTCATAGGAGAGCACCCCAGCCCTCTGATTATCTTTGTGGCCCTACTTTGGTTTGGACCCTTTTACAAAAGCTCCACATCTCTCCTGTATTGGAGGCTCCAGACTTGATCGCAGTACTCCAGATGGGGCTTCACAAGGGCAGAAAAGAGGAGACAATCCCCTCCCCGTCTCTGCTGGCCAGCCCTCTCCTGATGCAGCCCAGGATACTGTTGGCCTTCCAGGCTACAAGCACACATTGCTGGCTCATTTTAAGTTTTTCATCAATCAGGACCCCTAAATCCTTCTCAGCAGGGCTGCTCTCAAGTAGCTCTTCTCCCAGTTTGTATACATATCTGGGATTACCCTGACCCAAGTGCAAAGCCTTGCACTTTGCTTTGTTGAACCTCATTAGGTTTACAAGGGCCCATTTTTTGAGTTTATCAAGGTCCCTCTGGAAGGAATCCCTTCCTTGTGTGGTATCAACTACACCACTCAGCTTGGTGTCATCAGCAAACCTGCTGAGGGTGCATTCAGTCCCATCATCTATGTCATTGATAAATATATTAAAGAGTACCGGTCCCAAGACGAACGCCTAGGGGAAATTGCTCATTTACAGCCTCCATCAGGACGTAGAGCCATTGACCACAACTCTCTGGCCTGCAACCTTCCAAACAATTCCTTGTCCACTGAATAGTCCACTCTTCAGATCCATATCTCTCCAATTCAGATAACAATACGGTGGGGACCATGTCAGAGGCCTTGCAGAATCCAGGTAGATAACATCAGTTACCTTCCCTTTGTCCACCAATGCAGTTACTCCATCACAGATTGGTGACATTCCCTTGGTAAAGCCTTGTTGACTGTCCTGAATCACCTGCTCATCCCTCATGTGCTTTAATGTGTCTTCCAAGAGCATTTGTTCCATGCCCTTCCCAGGCACAGAGGTGAGGTGCACCAGCCTGTAGTTTCTCAGGTCCTTCTTCTTCCCTTTCTTGTAAATGGGAGTGTTTCCCTTTGTCCAGTCCCTGGGGATTTTGCCTGACAGTCATGAATTCTCAAATATGATGGAGAGCAGCTCAGCAACCACACCAGCCAGCTCCCTTAGGACCCTTGGATGCACGTCATCTGGCCCCACGGACTTATGCACGTTCAGTCTCACGAGTCAGTCTCAGACTTGCTCTGCCGTTACAGTGGCAGGGGGGAGTTTGCTCCCCCAGATCCCACGCGGAGTTCAGGTTCAGGGATGTGAGAATCCTGGCTGCCAGTGAAGACTGAGGCAAAAAACTCATTGAATAAATGCTTGGATTCTTCACTTTAATCAACGCAATTGCTTCCACTCGCTTCTCAGGGCATCCACACTGTTGCGTGTTTAGGAAAAACACTGCTCGGCATGGTAGGCTGAACAGAATTGGCACTCATGACCTCAGCTGGCCTACTGAACCAGTCTAAACTCTGTCTCCAGCTATTTCAACCAGCCCAGGGTTTGAACACTGCTAGAACAGCGCTAAGAAATAGCTCGTTTCTATTTTTATAGATAACACCATTTTACAGGATTCACTTTGACGCTCCGACTGCAGAGGTAGCTTCCAAACTTTTAGCCAAACTAATGTACCTCTGTCAGGGTCACCCACATACATTAGCTGAACCCCATCCATGAGGGCTGACAGTCTCTCATACTTCCCCCAAACCGCCTGCAGCCAGATGGAGGGCTGGTCAGTGTGGGAAGCTGCCTTTCACACAGATGTTAGCACATATGCATTTGTAAAGGTTAGTTATTTTTAAAGGTTATTTAGCAGAGAGAGCATTTTCAGAATATGACAGTCTTAAATCTCAACTTTCCAAAGGCAAGAATTGTTGCTGACATCCACAACCAACCAACATTCACACAAAACCTAAACTTTTTGAGAGGCTAAGAAATGTGTGGACAGTTTGCTACCCGACATTTTTACTCCCAAGATGGTTCACAACTCTCATCAACAGATTGTCCAGCAGCGGTGCCATGCCTAGCCAGAAACCATACCAAGAATTAGCACTTCTTAGTTGTTTCCCGTCTCATCTCACATCTCTCTCCAGCCCACACCTCATCACCCAGCAGCCCAAAGTGTTTGGCCACCTTCCACTGGAAACTGCTTCTTATCCATCCCAATCACTACAATCTGATGCCCAGCAATGTTCCTGCCCTAGTCCCAAAATACAATGCTTACTCAAGCATGCTGACATCAGATCTAATTACTGACTTCAAAATGAGCAACGAGAAGAGTTTCCTTCACCTCATCTTCTGTTGCTGAATAGAAACAAGTCCTGACATCTATTCTTTAATTAGCATGAATAATGACAAACTTCAGATTGGATGAAACTCCAGGTTGTCTCCCAAAATTAGGCCTAAATCCAAACTAACCCAAACATTTTTGGATGCTGTACTCAGATTGAAAGGGGGGGGACAATTTCACTTCAACTATAAGCTGATTCTGCACACAATGCTGCTAAGCTATTTTCTTCTTTTTATCCCACCTTTTTTTTCCCCCCCAGACTTCAGTCTTTATAGAGCATTCTTCCTGTCGCCAGAATTACCAAGATTACCTTGTCTCATTTGGCCTAGTCAGAAACAAAACACTTAAGTGTGAGCACAAAAAAGAAAACCAAAACAACAACACACACACCTAGACTGTTATTCTCTCTCTTTCTTTTTCTTTTTTTTCTTGATCCTACATGCCTTTTTAACATAGCTGGCATTCATTTGCTCCTGCCCTTGCTTTACAGTTACACACATCTTCCTCTTGCCATTCCCCGTGCACTTTTCACTTTAGCAAGCTAAGAAAAGAGTCTCACGTGCAGAAGATCCAAATTTATGCTATAGAAGAGCTATGACAGCACTTGAAAAGAGGATACAGCAGCAGAAGAACCTACTGTCGTCTACCACAATTCCCCAGCCACCCAGCTGGACACAACATGTCCAGAATTGGTGCAGTCTTCCACAGAGCCCCCCTTTTTCACGCTACTGTATCAAAGATCATTTGAGAACTAAGAAAACCTTCCAGTGTTTCATTTACCTTTCTGCTCAAGTTTCCCTGGCAGCCTCTCTGATCTGGTCTGTATCTACTGTGCTAGATAAAGAATAAAATACAACACTAGAACAAAGCCGATGTGTGCAATTCTTCCTCCTGTGGTCAGTGCTTGTGCTGTTGAGGTGAGGGCAAAAGGAGTGGTTCAGCTCTCCCATTTTCTCAGCTGCTGTCCTGTGTAGGCTGCTCTTATCATGCAGCCATCATGCAGCAAGGTGAACGCTGCTCAACACAACAGCCAGTTTTCCCCAGTGACGGTATCTCTCATCTCCATCTGCTTTGATATCACACACTTTGTTATTTGCAGATGAGCAGCCAGGTCAGTCAGGACCTATGTGAACACAGCCTGAGAGCCTGTTTCCAGCCACAGCTGCTATTCACCGGCCGCGCTCAGAAAAAAGGAAAGCTGCTCTCTGGGGGCTGAGCTTGTTTCCTGTGTTGTAATTTCATAGAAGTGAATCTTCCACTAACCTGGTTGGCTGACACAAATGCTACATGGAACAACAGGAGGCTTGTCAGCACTGCTCCAGCATACAAATGAACATAACAGACGGGTAGCATTAAACTCACCTAAAGATAAAATTATGATCTTCAGTCATTGAGAAAGATGATAACTTAACCACAGGATGTATCGCAATTAGCTTCCTCAGCAGCCTACAGAAGCAATATATACAAATTACAAGATAATCTTCCGCAATTTGAAACCATTTAGGATCCTTAGCATCATATACTTGGATCAATTTAAATCTTAAAGTTGCTATCATCTTTCCTTCTTACTCAGAGATAAATATCTTCTCATTTTCTAGTGAAACAGAGTGGATGCATTTTTTTTTTTTTAATCTGATCTTCCCGTATCATTTCTTTTTTATTTCTATATTTCTATCTTTTTCTTTTTTTAAAGTCAAATAGTTAAACTATAATGAACTCCTCAGGACTCTGGTTGTAAAGAGCAAGTGCTGGTCGCATCAATATCTGTATTAGATTGCCCCCAGTGGCAAGGAATTGTAAAAGACTATAACATAGAAAGGGAAATGAAAAATTCCAATTGAGAAATAGGTCTGCTGGTGGGAAAAAAAAAAATAATGCTGCATTTAGAAATC
Organism: Tetrao urogallus; assembly: GCF_951394365.1. Taxonomy (NCBI): domain Eukaryota; kingdom Metazoa; phylum Chordata; class Aves; order Galliformes; family Phasianidae; genus Tetrao; species Tetrao urogallus. Next base: position 84,717,226 of record NC_136815.1, on the reverse strand, counting down.
TCTAAGCTTTCATCCATTTCTAGGAAACTGGAATGGGAGGAGCATTCCTCCTACTCCTGAAGACATCTGCACTGTGGGGATATAGGGAATCTACTGCAGTACAAACACGATTTTGGCAAATTGAACCTTGTCAGAATCACAGCAAACTTCCTACTGATCTGAGTTCACTTATGCTTTTGTTACACTTCTGGACTTCTTTCTGATGTTTCCCTTTGGATGTGTACTTTAAAACTATTTCATGAACTTGAGATGCTTGATTCTCCGCACAGTCTCAAGAGTAGGCAAGATATTTCTTTCTATGGTCGTCTTCTTCCTCCTGCCTTGTTTTCAACTTGGCATCTGGCAAAGCTGGACAAACTCTGGGACATAAAAATTCCCTTAACTGTGAGTAAGCCCTCTTTACTATGTCTTTCTTAATAAAATGGCTTGTTTGATTAATGTCTGTTTGCATGGAAAATTCTCGCTTCTCCTTTGCTCTCTCCAGCAATCACTTTGTGTTTTAGTGTCTGCTTTGGCAAGAGGAAAAAGTGGAATGCTGGGTTAAATTACAGCCCCTTCCTGAGATCCGTGGGACTTCTGTTGTTCATTTCCATGGCACCAAGATGTGACCCTTATTCTTAACCCGAAGTCCCTGACAGTTACCTACTACACCATTTTAAGTCTCTGGAGCAATTGAACAAGTCCAAAGGTGCTATTTAAAATACCAGTGATTTTTCAAAAGCCTGTTTAATTCATTAGGCTTTATCCAGTGCACCCAGTCTGGTCCAGACAAATCCAGCACTGTGTTCTCTCATGCTCCCTTGGCTTCTAAGCGGCAGTACTTTCAGCTTTGCACACAGAAAGAATGTAACACATACCAAATTAAAAAAAAATAAAGATCCTTCCCTATTGAAATCCATGGCTGATACGTGCACATGTGATGATTTCAGAGCAACTGAATCTTTGCTACAGAAAGATGGTTATTTAAAACCAGAACAGGAGACCCAATTTTTTTTTACAACTTGTACTTGAGTTTATGGAAACAAATAACAGACCTGCAAATACTGATGTACTTGGCAGTGCTGGGTAGCTGTCTGGACTCACAGCCAATGGAATTAAACATTTGAGAGATTGTGATTCATGATATAATCTGATTATGAAGGTAATTACACCTCTTGTCATTGTTGACAATATATTATTATAGAGACAAAAATCTTGGTTCTGCTACCCGAATTCCAAGGGAGGGGATAGACAGAGAAAGAGAGAAGAAAACAAAACAACTTCCCTCTCATTTTATAAAAGACTCTCTGGGTCCAGAAAAAAAAAAAAGCAAAAAAAAAAAGCTAACAAGAATCATATCCAGCAAGAGTCAACAATAATGAAGTGTTCTTAAAAGTTAAAGTGAGAAATGTTAAAGAGAGATGACACGTTGGTGAAAGGCTACTTTCAATACATTTCTTAATAAACACATAAAGCATAAAGGCAAGTTCGAAACTTCTAGAAAACTGGAACGAAATTAAAAAATACAGAAAATCCTGAATATAACGTATGGTTTCAGCTTTGCAAGTAAGGAAACATATTCCAGTACAACCTGCAGAGGCAGAGGTTTTTCTAAGACAAAGAGTACATTGTTTTGAGAAGTGCAGGTCAGAATGAAGGACTGGATTCACTAGCCCACATGCTTTGCAGTCTATTTCTTAGTTCCATATGTACAGTAGCTAATATAGAGCTATAACTGTAATCCTTCCATATTTTCCCTGGAGTTGCTTAATCTGTATGCTCATCCCTTACTTAGTGCTTTTAAACTTCTCCTCATTGCAATGAAGATTAAGTTAATTTCTCAAGTTATTATCTCATAAAATCCTGCGTGCTCAAGAGTTACTACTTTTTTTTTTCATAATGAAATTAAATATATATATACATATTCCAATAACTAAAAATTAACGTATTTCCCAAACACTAATTGAAAGCCCAAAAGTTTAATGCACTGATTTCCCATGAAACAAATATTTGAGTAACTAATTTTTCTTAAGATCACCAATGACCAGTGGAAAATTTCAGCATCATTACTGAAAAGGAAATTTTGATTGTGTGTGCCTGAAGAGCAAGAAAGAGAGTCAGGTACTGAACAAAACAGAAAACAACTCCACAAGTAAAGTTTATAGCACACACACCTTTTTAGGTTAAGTTATTATTATTAACCTTTTTAGGTTACTTATTTTCCCTGTTGGGCTTGCAGGCAGGGATGGGTCTCCTTGTACAAAGCAGGAGTTCTTCGTGGATTTTTCAATTCTTTAATTTATCTAAAAGCCACCTGGACTTTCAGCTTGGTCTCTATATGCCTTTTTAAAATGAGGGTATTTTAATTTCCCATATTATCAACAGTGCAGATGGACAGCAGAGGGAGGAAAAATAAGGAGGCTAGATTATTCTGTTCTTGATTATGGGATTTCCTCCATTTTTTTATATTAAAACTGGTATTAAAAAAAATTGCTTCCAAAGCCTCAGGTGAATCCAGCAGTTACAAAGAAGACAAAAACAGCACTTTGGAAACGTACCCGTCCTTCCTGAAAAGAAACCAGACAGCTCAGATAAATGGTGCTCAGATAAATTGAACTTCTGAATTTAAAAAGCAACTTTACATAAGAAGCATAATTGAATCTGGGATCCACAAACCAAAAGGGGGGAAAGTAGGGCATAAACGCTTAAATGTCTGTCAATATTTTACATCAGAAAAGTGCCAATCTTTTAAGACTGGTGGCTTTCAAAGCAGTACAGACAAACTGTCCTTATGCTAAGCTGTGTACCATTCACATTCTGCTCATTCATAAATTTGATGTAAATTTCAGAAGCTTTAAGGAAAAGAGAGCGGGAGGTTCTGTGGAAATGTAATGAAGTATGCTTATGATTATCTGCTTTTGGAAGAGTTAAGTTTATTGTAGGCACACATTAGCCACTTTCAGGACATAAAAGCCTGACTGTTTAGTGCTAGAAGACATTTTTTCTAGGAACAATCTTACATCCTAACCATAGAAATGTGTGCTACCCACAGCGAGGGACACATACGGCCCTGGAAATGCCATTCCCTTTCATGGTTGTAAACCAAAGCAACAAATCATTTCAGTAAGGCCATTTTCTGTTTTCTGCTTGGTTCTACAAATAAAAAAGGGCATGGGCCTATCCTGCTTTGAAACAACAACAAAAAAAATCATTTGGGAATTTAACAATAATTTAATTTGTATTAGCCATGGCACAACATAAACATTTTCCTCAAGGCTGAAGCACAAACAGATTGCACACATTTTCCATGTGTGGGTTTTTTTTTTGGTTGGAATTTTTTTTTTTTTTCTTTTTTTTTTTTTTTTGTCTGTGAGCTGCTGAGCCTGTTTTCATTAAAACAAAGAAAAGAACACTTCCTGTATGAATCAGAGTTTTGTATCCAAACTGCAGGATTCCTTATTTAATGGTCTACTTGTTGATTGAATTAATATGGATATTTAGCGAAGGTGGACTAACTAGAAAAGCAGAGAGTCAAAGGACAGAAAATATCTTTGCAAAACAGAAACAGGGAAAATTAAGTCAAATAACACAGTGCCAGAGCAAACAGATACGACATGAGAATTTGTACTCCCCCACCCCCATTCCATCAATATTAATCTGTGACACTTCCCTGCCCTGTGAAGTAAGCACGAGCTTGAGGCAGGACTGTGAGAACAATCTTGCTCAAAACTAATGTCAGAAAAAGACAAAAGACAAGCTGCATGAGCTCCGGATGTGGTGGCTGGGCTCGGCTCTGTCACTGTATCTTGTCCAAGAGCTTGCAGGAAGGTAGGGCTGCAGCTCTGGCTGACAGCTTTGGTAACCCTTGTGCAGGAAGCTGAAGGGTTTAGTAGCAGCTCTAGACTCATCCTAAGCTTCTATGAGCTCTATCTTACAAGACCTCCCTTAAAGACGTCCACACTTTGCTGGACATGCAGGAAATTCAGTTCCTTTGGAAAATGAGACCACAGTCCCTCAGCTAGTCAGACCCTTTAACAGATAATCTTTCCCCTTGCCTTAGGTGTGAACTTTGTACAATTGTTTTCTCTCGACTCTCATCTCATTGCAAAAGAAATCAGCATACTGACTTAAATTTAATAGGATTTGAACTCTGTTTCCTGCCAAAAAAGCAGAATCTTTTAGTTTCCTGTGCACAGGAACACAGAGATGTTAAAATTAGCCACAAGCAGTATATTGCTCCCTGAATGTAAGAGAAAGGTATTGCAATTTACTGCACAAATGGAATGACTTAAAACTATCGTATCTGCAAGTAACAGGTTTAAACAAAATGTTTTCTGCTTTGCCGAGACCATGTACACAAACATCAAAATGCATACATTTGGGTTTTGTGTAATGAAATGAGAACCACTTCAGGGTCACAGCAGACAACACTGTTACTTAATTCAGCATCTTATAACCAGTGCTGAGATGCTTTTTTGGCTGTGGGCCGCAAAGCACACAGTAACCCAGTTTGCTTTTGCTGCATCTCTTACTGCTTTTTTTCCTGATGGCAGCACAGCCAATGTTGTCAGTACCGTAGGTAGGTGCCTGTAACGTTTTGGAAGCTGGGGAGGAGCTGAGGATTTTCTGCCAACTCGGTTTTCAGCTTGCTCTCTACAATACAGCACTCTAACAATTGAAAGAAAAGCAGGTAGGGTTGAAAGTACTACTGTTACTTTTGCTCGGTAGCAAGCTTTTCAAACTGAGCAGGAGACACAGCTGCAGAGTCAGGCCCTCCTATACACCCAATGGCTTGTTTCTGCTTCCCATTCCCAGAAGGTGGCTGTAGGCCAGTGGAGGGTCCTCACAGCACCCAATCTCTTACCAAGACAGCGACTGGGGTCTGCTTCCATGAAACTGAGGAGCAGGGAGCTGTCTGCTTCCATCTGTGAGCTGATTCAACCTGCAAACCTGGCAGAAAACAAGACTGGCTGAATGGAAGAGGCTGGATGGGTGATGAGGGCTGGAGCTTATAGGAAGAAAGAATGATGCAACTGGGACAGGGGGATGGAAAGAAGCAGAGGGAAAGCAGGGAATGTAGACAGTAGGCTTTTAATATTGGCACTGATGCCCCAAGGACTATAGTGCTGCAGTGTACAAATAAAAGTCCTAGGCTTTCTCCCTCAGACAAAGCAATATCTACTTCAAAAAGACAAAATAATTTACAGCCCTGAGCAGAAACAGTCTGTCTGGAGTAATAAGTGCTTTTTCTCTTCCTTACAGAGAAGGAGCTTCATGAGCAGCAGATCCTACCAGCACCTGTCTCAGGGTTTCATTCCGGCCTAGAAACTCCGGTGTCTAACAAGGACCAGGTTCTGGATTCTGCAGCCTGCAAACCTCAGCAGTTTCTCACTCCTACCCAGGCACTTCCTTCTGAGAACTCCACAGACTCTTAATACATACCAGCCCCCTATCAAATTAGGTTACAATAGACCACGAGTTCATAAAAGATTGGTCACATCATGTGGAAGGGAGATTAATAATTAATACAGTTTGTTCTAATGCGTAATGACTTTTTTTCATTAGGAAGTATGCCTAACAGAATAAACACATTTCGGCTCTGTTAACAACCGAGAGGCCAACATTGCTGGCTATAAACCCAGAGCAGCTCCGATGCATCAGCTACCTTCAGTGACAGCAAAGGCTAATGCAAAGCCCCTGACTGACCAACACTGACACATACACACCACCTACCCACAGCAGTTCTCAATCAGGTAACCAGGCATGTCTATGAGAAAGGATGGGGACAGCAGAGATCAGATTTCTGAACGACTCCTCACTTGCGCTCAGCAAATTAAAACATTATGCTAGAACGTGGAGCACTGTGTGTTATAATTTTCCTGTTTTAGTCATGCTCTAGAAATAAGAATATTTAAACACGTTTTGGAAAATCCTGTACTCCGTTGCCTGAGGTACAGTATTCTCAGAGGACACTGCTAATCCAACAAACTCCACAAAATAAGCAAAATGACTTTCCTTTGTTACTCGTGGCTGCTAAACTATAATAAAGGAAATGTAAATCTGGGTTCACTTTTTCTATCATTGTTTTATGTTTACTTTTGTATTCTGTTGGATTATATCAGATTAATTTGCTTTAGTTTTCTTTCTAGCCACTTTTCAAGCTCTAGCTTAGTAACATGGCTCCATTTTCTTTCAGAAAAACAAAGTCCCAACATCTTCCAAAAATGTCCCATTTATGCTACAGTTTCTTAAAAAAATAATTGCTAACAATGATAGTATTTGGACTCAGACTAGCTGGCAAAGCAACGTACTCATTAAGTGACAACACTTCCTTTGATAGTTATCAAAGTTATAGTTGACTATTTTTCAATACTTTATGTCACTTCATTGCTTTAAGACCCAGATAAATTATTCTAGCTTGCTAAAGGAATTCTTGCTCTTACCCCACCACTGATTGCTCTGCTAGGAAAGCCTCTGCTGTTGCCCATTCCTAAACTGGGTGATATTGGGCCCAGAAGGGGAAGCAGAAAGGTGAAATGGCTGCAACTGTCAGCACTAGAAGCATTAGTTCCCCTCTATGCAATGTCAGGCGATCCATCTGTCCTACCTCCTACCTCCAGTAAGACTGGAGAAAAGACTGCTTTTATCTCCTGTTTCAATCAGACTCTTTCAATTGGAAGCGAGTGTTTGTGCAAGACACAATGGGGCCACGCCACAGTTTGGAGCTTCCCAGTGCTACTCTGGTACAGATAACAAAAACAATTAGAAACAGAAGTACGCTGGGCACTTTAAAAGCCATATACACTGATCATAAGTGGACTCAGCTTCATTTTCTGCAGCATATACAGCAGGATGCTTTCCCCATGATAATTGACATTTTGCACTAGCCTGGTTCCAACGAAAATCGATCTGATTCCCTCCTAATAACAACAGAGAGTCATCTTGGATGACAGATTTTAGCCATTAATTTAACTGATCATACATACTGATACAGATCTGGGGAAATATTATTCTAGCATAGCAACACAAATCCAGTCAGAAGAGCAGACTCAGAAAAGGTGAGTGACTCTCCTGAAAATGTGGTTTCACAACATTCACTCACTGTGAAAGTTATTTTGATACAGAGTAAAGAGATACAACTGTAAAAATGATTCAGTAAAAACACAGCATCCGGCTTCTGCTGCCATTCCTGAAATAGATTAACTTAGTAACACTGGAAACTTCATGCTCTGGAGCAGCAGTGGCAGTAATTCCCTGCCATTTTGTTCATGGATCACTGTCAGCTTTCTGAATTCACAGTGGTGTACCCCAATGCCTTATAACGTTAACCTTTTAAGGCAGCACAGCTTCACAGGACCTGCAGAGGACAGCTGAGAACCACTGCTCTTGCAAAGTGTGGGCTAACAACAGGGTTGCTGAAATCCAAGACCAATTTGTTCCGATGACTTCAATTTTGGATTTGAGGTCTACAGCTAGGGCAAGTGGAATAGTGACGAATGTGGTAGCTCTTCACTTAGAGGTCACTTACGTACCAAACAGCCAACTTCTGCTGTAACACCTCAGATTCGCCTCGTCATTTCCAACTTCAGCAGAGTCAGCCTTGAGGAAAGCACTGGCCTCATCCTGAGCACTATCCTGGAGTCAGATTGCACAGTAACAAGGAATTCCTGGCACCGTGATACAGTAAACAGTTCTCCCATGTCCAGGATGTAACACCAGAACAGATGATAATAAATAAGCCACTTCAACAGGGCTGTGAAAAATGATCCGTGACATATCTGTGGAGAAGCAAATGTCATCTCGGAACAGGCTTGTCTGGATGCCTACAGGAGAGCTCGCAAACCGTCTGGCTCAAGTTTGCAGCCCACTATGAGCACAGTGCTGTGAGCAGATTGGTGCCTGACTAATTTCGCACAGCGGTTCTCTACCTACCGAGTGCTCTTTCAAGCTATTAGCGTCACAGAATATCAAACGGGCTGTCACAAAGCTGTTTACCAACCAACCCCCAAATCCAAGGCGGTATCCAGCAGTAGCCACTCAGTACTGATATATGCACACACAAACACTACCTCTCTCGCAGGCCAGCTCACTGCGTCTAATTCAGGACAGAGTTACAGCCGCCGTGTCTTTGGAAATTGGCACTTACGTGGGATTAGAAGTGCAGCTCCTTACGTTAAAAGCCTCTCTTCATGTGGCACTGAAAGAGCTACTCACAAAAGCTAACCTCAGCCTAGTGAGATCACAGATTTTTCTATAGATGGTAGAGGAAGCAGCTCTGATGGCGAGCAAGGTGATCCAGAGGAGAGGCTTGACCTAACTATTCTGGTGGTCCTCCAGAGGCTCCACTCCCTTCACGCATCACTCTCTGGGGAGCCTTTTGCAAATACCTCTCCTTTTATGCTGCAGAATCCTAAGACTTCACTGTGAATCTTGTAGTATTTGATGTTTGTCTTGAGGACCCTTTTTATGAAGTCATTTAATTTTATATCAACTTTAAGTTTTGCTAAAAAAAATACATATATTAGCTTTCCTGAATTGGAGAAAACTAGAAAGAGTAAAGCCCAGAGATTTATTAAATAATAATAATAATAAGGGAAGAGTGTCACAGAAATGCATCAAAATACAAATGAAAATAAGACATTTCAGGACCTGACTCACCAGTGTGTGGCATTAGTAATACTCTGCCCTAATGCAACAGCTGAAGAAGACACTTGTAATTTGCAAAAGGAGTGCCTGCATTCACCCTGTGTCCAGTTTTTCCATGTATTTTCGAATTCCAATCCATTCATCTTTTTAGGCCAAAATCAAATTTCTGCAGTAAGTTGGAAAAGTTAATCCCTTTTCAATATCTACATACAATAATTGTAATAAATTTTCCCAAAATGTCATGAGCACTGCTTATAGCTGACAAAATCATAGAATCACAGAATGGCCTGGGTTGAAAAGGACCACAATGCTCATCCAGTTCCAACCCCCTGCTATGTGCAGGGTCACCAACCAGCAGACCAGGCTGCCCAGAGCCACATCCAGCCTGGCCTTGAATGCCTGCAGGGATGGGGCATCCACAACCTCCTTGGGCAACCTGTTCCAGTGCATCACCACTCTGAGTGATAAACTCCCTCGTAATATCAAACCTAAAGCTCCCCTGTCTCAGTTTAAAACCACTCCCCTTGTCCTGTCACTATTCACCCTTGTAAACAGCCATTCCTCCTCCTGTTTATATGCTCCCTTCAAATATTGGAAGGCCACAATGTGGTGGCCACACAGTTGCTCAAATTAAAAAGGCCTTCTAACAAGTCTGTTAAGCCTCAAGAAATATCAGATCACAATGACAACTTCACATGTCATTTAACTGTCTTTAATATCATGTCTGATAGCTTGCATGTTGTTCAGCCACAGAAGCAGTGTCAAGTACATGCTGCCATTGCTAGCTGGAGATTTTCCCAGAATGAAGTCAATATTCTAGGTCAGCTCCTCTTTGCTTTTTGGTGGAGTTCCTCTTGTAATTTAGTTATGATCATTTGATGAAAATAGGGAAGTTGTTCCATAATTTAGAATAAATCACTTCTCTAAAGGAATCAAGGACACAATCTGAAATTTACTTTAAGCTGAACATATTTGAGATGATGCAATTTGATTTTGTTAGGCCTTCTCAAACCGCCTAAGACTAGACTTGTAAAAAAATCAAGGCACATAAGTTAGCCCTTAAATTCTCTGACATGAATGAAGGGATTAAATTTGTTTAGTTCTGAAGAACCTTCACAAGATCTCCCATACTAAACACTGGCACTCAACCATTAAGAGTAATTTGCGCAACTGCAGGACTCCAGCTCAGGATCTGCAGAGGAGAAATCAACACTCCAGGGAATTACTGTTGCCATGTCTATGCACCAGGCTGGAGGTATGTAAGCCCTAGACTCTCCCAGGTGTAACCATCTTTTTGTCTGATAGAGCTCTAAGTTCCAACTTTAAGGACTTGCTAGTTTTCTGTATTGTTGGAAGGGAACAAAAGAATATAATCAGTGCATGCAGGAGTTTGCGACCTGTTTTCCTGACTCTCTGAGCAGTGTATCTTAACTGTAGTATAGCAAAGAGTCCTGAGATGTGGACCTAAGCATGGAGAGGAGAAGATACGATTGTCAGCAGCTCTCTTTGGCACTGTATTCTTCATGCATCACCTTCCTGGTGTTTTGAGAAGGTGAAAAAAAAAAAAAAAAAAGAAAAAAAAGAAAAAAAGAGAGAGAGTGAAAGAGAGAGAGAGAGAGAGAGAGAGAGATCTCCATTTTATTTAACAATCACCTGTGGACCATAGGAGACTGCTACCATTATCATACTAGTAGATACCTCTATTAGGAAACTACTCAATGTACGTTCACGTTTTCTCAAATTAAACTGTCGAACTTTTTCTCTTAGCCTCAACTTCTGATCCAAACTAATCATGACCTTTCAATTTTTTGGCCCTAAAATCTGAGCAGAGAATTGAAGTAACCATCCATCAGCTATTCAAGATGAATACTGGGACATTTTGTTTTCTTCTCCTTTCTCTAGATTTATCATGGTGAGAAGCATTCTTTATTTACCCTTGAGAGGAGCACAAAGAGTCTCCCTAAGGGAAGGAAGAACTTCCTAATGTGAAAATAAACTAGAAAATACAGTCCGGGCCCATTTATAAAAAGAGATGCAGCATGGAAGAAACAGTAAGAGAATGCTTTTTCTTTGGTAAATATCCTTGGTATCTATCCTTTGATCTCACTGTACTACCCCAACTCCTCTGTAATCTGCTTGTGGCATTTAACAGCTTCCTTAAGCACAGGTGCATGCATGCATTTATACCCACTCAGCAGCAAGATATTCCTGACTAACATGTAATTAGTTTATTCATAACCATAATCTAAATTGTTGTTCTTCAAACCACTGGATAATATACAAATCTGATAAAAACATACACACACAGATCAGAAATTACTGCTAAATACTTGGTCTACTTAACTGAGGCGACCTCCAGAGCAGTGTAAGACAGCCTGTACTGAAGCTAAAGATGCCAGAAAGGTTGAAGTATACATATACCATGTCAGACAGTCCTGCTACTACATTAACTATGGTAATTCCATATATGTAAAGCATATAGAACTACTCAGTTGATATCTGAGAGGTATCTACTCCAAGGTAAATTAAAAAACTCAATTCCATCAATTGCATGGACTGTGTTTTCACGGACTGCAATGGGAAAATGATTCTGTTATTCTATGAATTTATGCACAAGTATCTACACATACACTACATCTCCAAAAACCTCATCTAGGGGGGTTTAACCTGGGGCCAAACTGGCCAAATTCAATTCCGAATGACAATACATCACTTATTTGAGGAGCCTTCCATGGAAGATGGCTTGTTGAGCCAAACAATTGTTAATGTCCAGATATGTAAAGTGAACAAAACCTCTGGACTCACCAGCAAATGATGTGCTGCAGGTGCTGGGTGCACTGGTCCAAGAGGAGTAAACGGTCGAAGTTGCTCACTGGTGGACTGGACTGGTAAACAGGCACCCATGTGAGTGATTACTTAAAGCAGAGTTCTTCAGCATTTCCTCAGTTGGTGTGTCAGGTAATATTCTGGTCAGAAAAAGAGTCACTAGTCAGTTACAGATCGCTTCAGGTGCATATGTTTGTGGGAATAAACCTGAACAAACAAACTTGGTGCTCAGGTGCAGTGAAAGAACTCACTGAATTTCTAGAGGCAGCCCCAAGGATACAACTTTTACCTTCACAGTGCACCTCAAAATGATACTGCATGAGACAGGGCTCAGCAGTAAAGCAGCATGACAGTGCATTTGGCCCTGGGATAAATGAACACAGCAGTTCTGCACCTTGCCCACTGCTGCAGCTAGACCTCCTGCAGTGGTCCCAAGAGGAGGCTGAGGCTCCTGAGCTGTGCTTTCTACAGCTGCCATCCCTCCAAAGCACCAGCACTGATACCTAAGCAATCCAGGGATAACTAAATCTAGAAGCCTATAGATAAAGAGCAAAAGATGGATATGGGTTTGAATTAACTGGTTCCTCCTATTCATTTCCCTGCCAATCCCCTTCTTGCAAGAGAAAAAGTTGTCAGTCTATGGTAATTACAACACACACATCCCTATTACCATAAGGAAAGAAAAAAAAAAAAAAAAAAGAAAGCAGCAAGGTGAATGCCCTTCATGTGCCCTTCTTAGGTCTTCTTTCTACATATTTTCCCACTGCTCCTCCAATCATAATGGGCCAGAGTCAATCTGTTTCCTCTCCTGATGACACTGTGGCAGACCTCCACAGGCACTGCCTGCAGGAGCGTTCTCTCTGACAGCGGAGAGCCAGCCCGCAACAGTTCTATTCATAGAGCAAAAGAGAGAAATCTGCTCATGATTGGAGGCTCCTAGGTGAGCAACTGCAATAACTGATCCAAATGTTTCCCTTGTATTACACGATCAGTGAGAATGTGTTTTCATTTGCATTTTTGCCCCTTGGTTTTCTGCATCTGGTAAATACCGGCAAAGTAAATGTGAAGGTGTCAGCTATCTCTTCGTGAAAGTGATTGACAGTCCCTAAGTGCTCTGGGCTTTTTATAACCAATGTGAGTGACAGCTTTTAAGTGGAAGCAGTTCGTGCAAGTTTCAACCATTGGTTGTCTGCACGAATAACGTGGAATATTGGCTTTTCTTGTATCTATCTAATGGTATTTCCTTCTGCGTTGGCAGCAGCTCTAAACTTTAAGTTGTTACAGGGGAAAAAATGTCTGTGTTCTCTGCACTGCGCTTTTCTAAAGCCCTCAGTCCAACAAAAGGAAAAGTAAACTCATGCCTGTGACATAAGTTTCTATAGTTCAAAGCAGCACAGCAGCAAAGAAGTGGTTTCTCTTCATGTCAGGCCTGGCTAAAGGACAATGTTGCCCAGTACAGTAACATTTCCAAGTAACCATTTTCAGTCTCCACCAAATGTTTTCAAGAAATCCAAGAGTAATTATTATCCCACCTATGTTTCCCATCAAAGCAGTTATCAACCATGCTACTGAGCCCAGTATCTCTCTCATCCTGTCCTTCTATCAACTGCGCATGTGTATTATACATAAAATCCCAGATAAACATCAGATATGCACATGCTACTTCCAATAAATGAAACCAAATTAGCATCATCATTCCGAGTTTTGCATTTCAAATCCACACTCAGGTGAAAGACAAAAAAGCATACTTAGTGCACAAACAATTGTTAATCTAAATGCACTTACTTTAAATTGCAACAGACAATATAAGCATTGTTCGTAAGCCTGTTTCAACAGTGTATGCTACTGGACTCAAAATGAGCATTTCTGTCCCCGGTGCTTTTCTCCCCCAGCTAACACAGCCCTGTGGCTAAGGTGAATGTTATGGGATATGCAGCATGGTAAAAAGAGAGCCTTGTTCTTTGGTTTCTTCCCCAGGAATTTCTTGCTGAGCTGAACATCAGCCTAGAAATAACCTCAGGTGCTCAGGGAGGCAAAGCCGTAAAGTCATTAAAAATGGCTGCTGGAACACCATTTAGATTTTATACTGCCATCATGGAGTCATTATCAGGATACAGAACAAACCTTTCTGAATCCATAAATAACACATTGCTGTTAGCAGAGGACATTTATTTAGTCCCCTATGAAAAAGAAACCAGTTGAACATTAAATAATTACCCACCTCACTTGCTTTGTTTTTATATTTACCTTTTCTTGTTCAGTTACATGACTTCAACAATTTATGCTTTAAAAACATATATATATATATATATATAAAATGTAAATGGTGATCATTCGTTAACTGTGCAACATAATGTACCTCAGAGAGTAATACAACTTCTGCTTCTTTTCAGCTTCTCATTTTTCTCAACTTTAATGCAGATGCATAAGATTTTCCCCTCTCCAGAGGGACAGGCAATAATCAGGTTAGGTGGATATCTTTATGAATGATGCTGACCTTAAAGTTCACTTCATTTTTCTTGTCTATCCTTCCCAGCTCTTCTGAAGTTCTTTCTTCTGATTCATTTTCTATAGCTGAATATCCCTAAAAAGAGAAGCTGGACACAGATAAATCGTTTCATCTCAAAATTTATCCATGTGAAAAATAAACAAATCACTTGCCAGCAGATGTTAGAAAATTACTTTAATCGTTAGTACCAGGTGAGTTCATTCATCTTCGGAAAGGGGAAAGGAAAGGGGAAAGGGGAAAGGAGAAAGGAAAGGAGAGGAGAGGAGAGGAATCTTAAAATAGTCCCCTGAAAAAAGATAAGAAAAGAGCCTGGATACTACTTTTGTGACTTTAAAGGAAAATAAATGAATTCACTTAACCCTGCTGAGAGAAATACTTCTGCAGGTTTTAGAGAGGAGTCTTTTATTTACATCGCACTTGGGTACCATTAACAGTTAAAATATTTTTTGTATTTTCTTTGAGTAATTGATTTGAGCACATGCAGTATCACTAATTAAGTGCAATCTACCTCCTGGAAAAAAGTTTTCTTCCTATGTGTGTATTTTAAGACTAAAAATTATGCTCCAAATAGAGCTAGGGAAAGTTCTACAGAGCTACCAGATGCTTTCCTGAGTTTTCAAAACTTTATTCTCCCCTCAGATGAGCAACAGTAAAAAGTGAAAGAAAGTGTTAAAAAAAAAAAAAAAATCCCATGAAAATTAAGGCACCTGTACTAAGCAACATGAATTTAGGATACCTTCAGTTTTAAATTCCTTCCTTCTCGAATTATTCACCTCAGCACTAACATTCACCACCTGCATTTTTAGAGGCTAGAAGCCATCATGAGGTTTGCACAGTATGCATTTGCTATCATAACATATTCATATACTTTACTTGCTGTATTGGAAAAGATCTAGCCAAAGATGTTTTATTTCAGAACGTTTCACTTGGCATCTGCTGGACACATTGGATACTACCAAGGTTAGCTATGCAGGAGTTTTCTCTGACTCTAAAATCTGTTCCAAGAGAATAACAGTAAAATGAGGATTATACCATTTGTGAAGGGCATACAGTGATTACAATGCAAACAGCAAATAAGATGCTGTTCTGAGTCTGCTTCACTATCCATCTACACAACTCTCAAAGAGGCCCTGAGAAATTCATCATGTGAAAACAGGAAGATAGGGATAGTTCTAGATTTTCACAACTTTAACTTACCACAGCAGAACTGCAATTACAGAAAAGCTAATGGCTCAGTAGCAAAATATGAACCATGAAATGGGAGAGAATGATGCTTTGCAAGTTCAGCAATGCGGTTTCTAAAGTTGAGACTCTTGTCCAGTCCACCAGCATACAATGAAGCAGCACAACAAGCTCTGAAGTCCTTGTTAAGACAAGAGTATGCAAAGAAATATGGTGCACGTGAAAGTGAAGTCAAGAGATCGATGCTGGGGTTGCTCTGTGGCCATGTATTACTGCACAAGGTGGTTCCCTACATTCTACAAGATGTGACTTCAGAAGAACATAGGTTTGTATAACAAGCATACATCATACTGCCTTAATTTCAGACAAAGCACATCCCATTTTAGTTTTTACATTTTTGTTTGTTTTGAGGTTCTTCTGGTGGTTGTTTTTTGATAACTAAATCCCTTTCATTCTTCAGACTTTATGTGGTGCAATAAAGCAGGCAGATCAGATTGGTTCCCATACATGCTGGTGACAAAGCTGCTTTCATGTCTTACTGTGTTGGTGTTTGTTTTTGTTTTTCTTTTTTACATGAAGGCTCTGTGTCCTCCCTGACTCAGCTAGGAATGTGTTGGTAGGACTGGAAAGAGTTGGGCCCTTCTGAATTGCTCAGGAATGATGGAACTACAGGAAAAATTGGCAGTGCCTCAGAGACACAGTGCTCACAGAGAGAGTTTGGGCTAACCTTTCTTTGGTGAAGGCCTGGTGACGTGGATACGGTGTAGCAGTAATTTTATGCTGACATGGGATGACTCAGAAAGTTCAGTAACGGACACTGGTAATCTACAGTGTAAACAGGAAAGATGATTCCTTTGCAGCCAGCTACGCTATGTAAAAGAAAGAGAGAATAAATATGTAATTTAAGAAGGTATTTGAAAACTCAGATTTCAAACTACTGATTTTGAAAACGTTCCTGCTTCCCTATTCTCTACTGCTTTACATATCCCATATCTGTCATCTCTGTGAAAAAGGAAATAAGCATAAAAAATTCCTATCCTTTGGGAAACATTGAGTTAGCATAATGTAATATTCTCTAGTTAGCCATCAACAGCTATAACAACTCCTTAGATCTAACAGTTTCCTGATGTACTTTTTGAGAGAATATTTCGTGAGATGACATATGCTAATGATGGTTCTAGAGGCCCTGAGCATACATATTGAGGTCTTAAATGGTAGATAACTTAAGCTGTTGCATTTTGACACATCCAAGAATTATATACTGTTAAATGCCAGAAACTGAATACAGGAATTAATATAGGTCCAAGCTGTCCCTGTAGACTTACATTTTCCTTACAATGCATCTCTCCATTGAAGACAGCGTTGTTGGTTTTTGGTTTATTTTAAGGAAAATTCCTGGGGAGCTCTCAGTCCTCAGCTGGTGTGAATAAATAAGACTAGTTCCACATTTCTGAGCTACAGTTCAAGGAGGCCTTCAGGAGACACAGAAGTCCCACTGCATCTGGCAATACAACTTGCATCCTCAAATTTGCCTACAAAGCTGTAAATGCTAGGAGCAAACCTTTATCAATGTATCTGTCCTGTTGTTAGTCATCCACAGTGGTTTACCTAAGGATATGGAAAATGCCTCATTTGTCAGTAGGGATCTGTGTTGCCAGAAGCTAGCTTCCATTTCCAAGGCACCCAAAGCTGCTCTAGTAGAACACATCGGAATCTTCTGACAAAGTAAATGATAGCTGCAAAGAAAGAAGCCTATTTAAGCAGAGTATTAAAGCAGAAGGACAAGAACAGAAACAGTAGAGTTGGACAGAGTTAACAGATCATATCTAAGATTGCAAGAAAAGAATCACATGCTGTTCTGGATTAGCAGAAAGACCGCAGTCTCACTATTTGAAAGAACAAGGAAAATTTGGTTCGGAACAAATGTAAGTGAATTAGGTAACAGGAAACATCTCCTCGGCCATTGGTACAGAAAGAAAGAAATACTAAGTGAAAAGACCATTTTCGGATAGACAAACTCTAAACTAATGTTTAGAAGCTAAGAAAAGGAAGCATTTTGGTCTCAGTTTAACACTGTCCCTGTGGGTAGCCCCGTTTGTTTGTTTTGCAGTGAACCTTCCAACATCCCCTTTGCACAAATCATCCGGCCTCCAAACTCTCGGGCACTGTCCTCCCTTAACCACAACTTGCCAGCTCCTTCACAAAGCACTGGGCCTATTATATTTCAGCTTGCTTGTCATAGAGCCTAACAAGCTATTTCAATAGCTTCCTCACTCTTGTGAGTTAGCGAGCTTCTAATGCTTCTTCACCCTTACTTAAAAGAGACTGCTATTGGAAAACCTAATACATTCAATATGACAGGGCAGGGTTTACAAATCTAGTTGTCTGGTTTCTATTGACATTTAAAAACAATGTTAGTGACAAAAATGTAATTATTCCTAAATGATGGAAACAAGGAGCCAGGCATACTGAATGAACTTGTTTTGAACCTCTATTCATTTCACTTCAGATTTTGGCAGAGGTTTTTGCTGGTTTCTATTTTATCCTAACCAGTTTATCCATGTTCCAGACTTTATGTTCTGCGGCTGTCAAGCTTTTCTGTGGAATTCACCCATTGCCACAGAACTGTACTGGAGAAATCCGGCATGCATCTGAAAAATAAGACAATTGTCTTGTTCTCACATGTACAGATCAAATTGAGAACATGCACTGAGCATATGCTGACAGAGTGCTCTCTCCATCACTTTTCAGGCTGCCTTAAATGGCAGTTTTGAAAGGTGTGAACTACCTCATTTATCTCAGTTGGGGATGGAAGGATTCCCCTGTTCCAATCTGTAGAATCTGCTGATTTGTACTGTGCCATAGAAATTCAGCATTTTTGCCACTAAATTCCCAGCCTTACTGCAAGCTAGTGCTTTGTTTCCTTCCTCCAAGTTTTGCTGGAACTCAGGGCAACTCTGAGCAGTAGGGCCGGACTGGGCCATTTCTAGTGGTCCCTTCCAGTCTCTGCCATTGTGTGACAGAATTTCTCCATGGAAGGAGACGATTGCTCTATCATAGCATTTGCTCTTCCTGCACTGTTCCACGGACACCTCCGACAAACACGTAGGGACTTAATTAATGCATACAGGTCAAGTCCTCAGGTGTCAGCTTACCAGTTAATACACTGCCGTATACAGGTGGGAAATGATACAGCAGCAAGGCCCTATGAAACCATTAAAAACACTCTCCTATCTATATGAAATGCTGCTAACATCTGTGTGGCTAGGAGTCAGCTGAGTAGAGCTGCCATGATGAAAATCTGCCATCCCTACAGCCTCAAAGCTGTGTTTTGATGCAGGATGACTCAACACAGAAAGCTCAGATGATCCTTGCAGATGCTGGACCAGTGATGTGTTGGCAATGACTCTTGCCACAGAGAAGGTCCACAAACAGCTATCTTGACTGGATTAATTTTTCGTTCTTCATACTTCACAATAAGACAAGAATTCTGAGACTTGTATAATCACAACGTAAGACACTTCTGCCAACTTTCAGCTCCACACCACCCACTCACAACATATTTCTTCTACCATGTTTATGTTTTGCCTCAAACTCAGGTGGGATTCGTGTTGGACAGATTCGTGTTGGACAGATTAGTTGGACGACTAAAACTTCTAAGCTTAACATCAGCTATTCAGCTGGGATCCTCTTACAATGAATCAATGAAACAGAGATCCCATAAGAACAAGACTTCATTTTCTAAGACAAGTATTTGAGACAGGTGGAATACAAAGAATTCTAGATAGACTTGCTGTTCTCCACAGCACAGAAAGAAACTTAGGTATGGAATTTTTAGGTATCAAGATTTGTTTAAGAGGCATTCTGGTAAGATTACAGTTTTTTTGGAACAGAACTTCCTATGGTGGGGACTCACCTTGTCTGTGTCTTCCCTTGCTGTCGTGGTACAAATATGCATGGTATTATAAATGCAGTTATTTGTCACAATGAACGCTTTTAAGTTACTACACAACACTTTTCTTCTAGAGTGAAACAATGCAAACTGAAAATCATTTTTGCAATTAAATGTTTTAGTCTACCTAAGAACAGCTCAAACAAGTGTTCTAGTGTCTCCTTTTGGTTGTATTTGGCAAAATGAAAGCAAAGGCCAGCACATTTTCCATCGTAAGAATAAGCAGAGACAGATCACAGAGTACTTCAGCAGTCAACACCACCAAGCTTTAATGTGGACTAAAGGAAATTCAAGATAAGCTTCATCAATAGCTGGAAGTGAACTTAAAAACAAACGGTTCAAAGCCATTAAGAAATGAAAGCTACCTGTGAAGTACTGTGACACTAGAAGCTCCCAAGCTGAATGAAACATGAAACGTGCTGAAAGAGTACGACACAGGTAGGAATCAGAAAGCTTTTCACCTAATTTTGTGTCTTTCACACTGGAATGACTCCAGTGTATCTTTTATACTCTTTGTGCCTTTGTTTCCACATCTGTAATTCAGGTTATGTGTAGCCCACAACAATTATCCCATAAGGATACAGGAAAGCTGAAATGCTTTTTGAGATCCAAGGAAAGGTTTGAGAATTACAACTATAAAAAGCACGTGCAATTATCGCTCACACCGCCAAACAGTATCACAACTACAGGAAGGATGGCCCCCAGACACAAGCCCTCAGAGCTGGACCTGAAGCAACGTGCTCAAGCTTCGCAAAGCCTGGAATCTCTCTCAGCTTCCAGCAGTGTGCACAGACACCCTGCAGTACTAGGCTATTAATCAGTGCCTAAAGGCAAAACAAAAAGCTGTGTTCGGACTTCACACAGCTGCAACTTCTTCCACCTAAACCCCAGAGGTCTGAAAATCTCTTTGATATGTAGGAACAAGTGTTTTACAAGTAACTAATCCATAGAGGAGTAAGTGTAAGAGCATCAAAGTGTCCATAAACACTCCAATCACTCAGCACAGCCAGGCATTCAGCCTTTAAGAATGCAGCCTCACTGAGAAATCATGCACTGTGAACAAACCAGTCACCGAGTACACCAAAGGTGAGGCAAAGAAACACATCACTGAAACACTAATTTACATTCCCAACAGTTTAACTCTTATCTTCATACAAAGACAGTATGAAAACTAAGGTACATTGGTTATATCCTTTGGTACCATAAAAAAAAAACACGTTAATATAAAACATTAAGCAGTGTCCTTAAGCTAGATCAGGAGTCTTGTATCCTTAAAGACCGTGTTAAGTGTGAAGCTGTCAGTAGCATTAGTATTCACTAACGACAAGAGGAATTTTGTCCCATTTATAACAAGCTGTCATGCTTTCCCTATCTGTGAAAAGCCAGTGCAGCCAAGCCATGGGAAATATAAGAAAATTACTGGAATTAGCAGGGGTGTATACGTTTCTGGGTTTCTAGGAAGGCTGAAGTACAAGAATTTCACAGATGTGGGGACTTTTGAGAGCGTTCCAATTGAAACAAACTTGCAACAAACCCTGCCGAGAGGTTCATTCAACAGGATGAGCTAACCAAGAAAACAGTCATTTCTGGCTAGTTGCATCAATATTAGCAGCAGCTGTGAACTCAGTAAACAGCTCTGTTTTCTGGTTGTCAAAGAGCTGCTAAAGCAGATGTGAAACTCATCAAAAATAGGTCACGAGCAGAGAACATGCAAGGGAATGCATCAATACCAGAGTGATCTGAAAATAAGTAATGCGGGATTATTTCAGTAGTGTTTATTACCCCCCAACTGAACCTAACACAGAACTGTAACCAATAACTCTTTAATGAGATTGCTGTGATAGGACCTTCCTCACAGCACGCTGGGTGAATAAGGGCACGGTGCTTTCAGCAGCTGAAGCACCAGAGAGAAGAAAAGGTGCTGAACTGCTCTCTGCTTTCTTTTGAATTAGGTTTTCTGTGACAGGTTTTCATCCTTGACCTTTCCAAACTCTATAATCATCTCAGACTGAGGTACTGCAATAAGCCAAACATGGAATTTGCCACAGCTTATTTTACTTTTGCCACTACAAACAGATTATAAGTTCACTGTGTCCGATAGGCAGCCCTCCAGCAACAGCCATTCCTCCACAGACTGGAATCATGGCCAACACAGCATTACCTTCCCCCCTCATGGCCCACAGGACCCACTTCTTCAGAACTCCCCCATATGGAAATTCACTTGGATCTACTTCTAGGACTCTTGCAGTATGTAAAACACTTCCTTTATTGTCAGGAATAAAAAGGCAGAAGACTGAACTCTAAAGGAAGCAGGCTAAGAAAAATAACATGCTTCATCTACAACAGGACTAAACAAGGAACCTACATGTCCCGCTGCTGCTGCGCCGAGTCTCCACGGCCATCCTTCAC
Source organism: Tetrao urogallus (assembly GCF_951394365.1). Lineage (NCBI taxonomy): Eukaryota > Metazoa > Chordata > Aves > Galliformes > Phasianidae > Tetrao > Tetrao urogallus. The sequence continues at coordinate 84,695,723 of NC_136815.1, read as the reverse complement.
AGTGCAGGTGTGAGGCTGTCGTTGGCCAAATGCCTTCAACAAGCTGAGTCGAAGCCTCATAGCCTGAAGCAGGCTCAAGTACCTCCCTAGTCAGTCAGTTACCAGGTGAGGACAGACACTCTCTCCTCTGGTTGTTTCCACTTCCACTACAATGGCAGGTTTTACCTCCAGCACCTAATGACATCATATAATCAAACACTAGTAAGGAGGAGCTAGTCAAACAAACAAACAGAAAAGCTATTGCTGGTCAGCAAGTTAACGTCAACCCATATTCAGCTGGGAGAAAATGGGTCTTCAGGAAGCATTCAGAAAAAAATACTCCTTTATTTAAGTAGCAGCAGCTCAAAATAAAGCATAAAAAATAGAAGTGGTGAAGAGACTTCACTTTATTGATGTTCCAAACCAGCAATCAGGTTTCCAGAATATTAGAATAGAGGGAAGGGAGAGGGAGAAAAGAGTTCACATCCAACTTAAAAGAAATCCTATGACTTATTTCACTTGGAAGCCTTTGTTGAGCCAGATGTACGTGCGTTTTAGCACACATCTCCTTTATCACAGAACCTAGGGTGAAACGTGGTAGTTGATTACCATATTAAAATGGGTGTCCAAACTTTCAGTAATAATAATAATTATTAAATGACTATGTAAGGCTTGCTTTTTTTTTTTAATAAACAAGTGGTTATATCCTATAGCAACAGATGTGGATCTTGAATGTCCATTATGATACTGCACTATGCTATTTAGAACTTGTTTCTAGAAAAGGAGACTGCAGAGGAAGAAGAGAAAACCATTACTTTCCTATGCGGACACAAAAGGATCACCTCATTCTTTCAGAAGAAATCAAGCCATGCACTTCCACAAATTTCTTGCCCAGAATGCTCCTGCCCTCCTCATGGGGCAGCACGTTCAACACACTTGGCTGCTGCTCTTTGACTGCTGGCAATGCTTTCATTGCAGGGATGACACAAGTTTGTAAAGCAGTGTGGATTCAAGCTTTTGCTGATGAATTGTTTGAGAAGGCGTTTTCTTCCCTACAGGCTGCAGTGAAGGGCTAAGCTCTCATTTTAAAAACTGAGCAAATGGGTACAGTGCAGGGAAATTAGACTGCAACTATTTCTGAAATAGTTAGGTTCATGCAAGACATACAGCTGTTCCGCATTTGCAGGATAAAGAGGAAAATTCTCATCTCTGCATTTTGCACTTATCTCTTTGGCTTACCAACTCTTTTTGGCCCGAATGAACTTTTCTGTATATGAATTCTGATTGAATATAGCAAACTCAAATAAATCCCAGTGCAAACACAGGACAGTCAGCTCTCGAGGTCTGACTCAGAATTTGGGGCTTTTGACACTTGAACTCTGCTTTCTCAAGTTGCTTTCAGATGTATTCAGGCTGGACTTGAACTCCGTGAGCCACTTCAACAGATTTTTATTTACTTCAGTGACAGAAATCCTTCCTCACAGATAGCTCATCCACTGTTAGTCATCAGATTCTCAGCTACAGTCAGACACTAAGTTGCCTTTTGTACTGCAATCTGTTGATAGACTGTTTGAACTGGTGCTTCCCTCAAATTTCCACTAGTTGCAGCACATTTTGAAAATTTGAAAAGGCTTATTTCAACTTGCCTGCAATGATCTCTGTATGTCTGGTAGGAAGCATAAGGAAGTGAATGACTAATCACATTCTTCCTAGTAATTGAGAAGTGTTGATGAATGCCAGGAAACATTGTAATAATTATTGAGGGGAAAAAAAAAAAGGAAAAAAAAAAAAAAACAACGAGCAATACATTGGAAACCTGACTGCTTTCAGTAGAAGCAAACTAATTATATCTTTTTATTAGACACTGCTCTTTTAAAAAGAAAAAATCAAAATCAAAACACAATATATTTAATACACTGTCCATATACATGTGCAAGAATCATAAGCTGAATGCATACACCTGTAGTAAAATCATTTATCATCACAGCAATCCCAGCAGCTTCATCTCAAAATTGGCAATGAATTGCAGAAATAAACATAGTCAAACCACTTGTCTTCGATACACGTCTTCCACTATCTCATTTACTAAGCAGCACTGCCCTTCAGTTCTTTACTAGGAGAGAGGGGAGGTGCTGAAACAGCTGCCCAGAGAGGTTATGGATGCCCCATGAATGTCCAGCCTGGAAAAGAGATGGCCCAGGTGCTACCTTATCAATATTTATAAACACATGATCTGAAAGAATGAAGAGGGAGCCAGGCTCCTCTCAGCTGTGCCAATGGACAGGTCAATAGGCACAAACTGAAATATAGAAGGTTGCATCGGAAAACAAGAAAATACCTTTCTTTAAAATATATATAGAGAGATATATCTTTATATAATATATTATCTATATAAACTATATATATATATAAAAAAATATATAAAAATTATGTATATATGTGTGTGTGTGTATACTGAGGGTAGTTAAAATCTGGGACAGGTGGCTGAGAGAAGTAGTGGAGTCTTCATCCCTAGAGATACCCAGGACAAACTGGACACGGTCCTGGGCAACCTGTCGGAGCTGGCCCTGCTTTGTGCGTGGACTGGACTGCAAGATTGAGAAGTTCCTTCCAGCTTAGCATTTGTGTAATCCTCCAATCTCATTTCGGAGTTCAAGTGAGATAAACTTCATCTCCCTGTTTTCTGTAATTACTTGGCTTAAAAGTTGTTCAAAGTCTCCGGTCCAATGTAGATTACAGATTTTCATTACTTGGAACAAGTTCTTCTGTTGTTTTTTTGTTTGCTTTGGTTTGTTTTTTAATGTTTTGGAGAGCTAACAGAAATTGGGAAGTCGGAGTCTTAGAAGGAAGTTTGAAATTTTCTTTGCAAATGCTCAAAACTAACTACTAGCTGTTGTTACCCTTCGTGATATCCGTGTTCCCATATAGTGATAATATTATTAAAAAAAAAAAGCTGAGACATAGCAAAGCCATTCCAGAAGGTATTTAAAGCTTCTGTTGGGACAACTAAGTTGTAACAAACATGTAAAAAAAAAAACCCTACAAAAACCCTGCAAAAGGAGAAAAATAGGAACGTGTCAGGAGGGACAATTATTACTATTCTTTTACTTTGATGTGTCATCAATAGGTAATCTCACACTCTATAAAGTTCAGTATATTCAACAGCACCGCCCAGAGAACTGCAGCTTATCAAAATTAAAACCGAAACACAAATTTAATAGATGATGAGATTATCTCAGGGTTCATCTTTAGGGGCAGAACACCAAGAGACCATCTAACTAAGGCTGTTGAAAGATGAGCAGCTTGACATATCTGTAGGTACTCACATCGCAAGTCAGAGTGCAACAGGGCTAAGTATACAGCGAGCAATTAGAGCACCTGCTGTCATTTCAGAAATGGAGAACGGACAAGGTTCAAAAGAAAAACCATTTCTAACTGGAAAATACAAGTTCATGCTAATGCATTCTAAGTTATACACTAAGAAATCATTCAGAGTTCTAACAAATTCATGATGTCATATCAGAATAAGGTACTTAAAGCTCGCAAAAGCAGTTTAAAAAATGTTTAGTGTGATAGCAATGAGGTCCTTCTCAGAGAATTCAAAAAATTCTGTTTTTTAAAATGAAAACATTCATGGGCTGCTCACACCTATTATAAAAACATTACTGATGAAATTAAAGAGAGAAGAGTGGCTAGGATGCTAGATATTTGAGACTGCTCTCTGCTCATCTACAGCTCTTCTATGCAGATGATCTAGTCTTTGCGTAACTTTCACACTCATGATCTGTGCTTAGCAGGGCTGCTTGTATCATATTAACCACTGATAATGCGACGTTAACTGTCAGGTTTGCCAAGGCTCAGCATCCAACCTGACTTTGAACACTTCCAATGATGGGGCATCCACAGCTTCTCTAGGCAACCAGTTCCAGCGTCTCACAACCTCACTATGAAAAACGTATTCCTTATATCCAGTCTAAATCTATCCTCCCTCACTTTTGCCTCTTGTCCTGTCACTTCAGGCCCTGGAAGAGGTCCCCAACAGACAGACCAATGTGTGTGACTTAGATGAACAGGGAGGGAACAGCAGAAAGTTGAAAGAGTCTGTAGGAGTACAACAAAGTATGGAAAAGTTATCAAAGATAAGAAACATCTTCTCTGCCTTCACCATCTTGCTTCCCTTGGATCCCCCACAACCTCTCTCAGATGTGGTCATGAAAAGACTCCAGAGCATAGGAAAAATCTGTGGGGTACGAAAAAAGATAACAGCCACCAGAAAATACACGAACATTTACAGCAATTGTGTAGGCTCCCTTCTTTCCCATTCTTCCCCTGAGCAGCATTATTTATCTAAAGCAGCACCTTTATATAGCAAGTTCTACGCAAGTTTTACAAAACACAAAAATAATAACAAGCCATTTCCCTGGTGAAGCAATTTTTATTTGCTTAAATAAGTTACTGAAACTCAGAATGAAGCACAAGGTAAAAGATGTTACGCAGTGAGAATGTAACAGGCAGATATGTTGCTTAACTAGAACTAAAAAAAAGCTGCACATAAAAGAGAAGATTAAATGTTGTGCCCGGTGGGCTGCATACCAATATGCCAACAGAAAAAAGAAATAACTACAGAAACGGCTAGGATGCTAAAAATGCCAACACGGGGCTTAATGTGTGGCAAGAGGACAAGCTAAACAAAACACTAAGATGCATACAGATATATCAAATCTAGCTTAGAGGAAAAAGTAGTGAACATGAAGAGCAGCCTGAAGGGTACTCTACAGTTTTTCAGTCAAAGACAATCAGAGATGCTGCCTGCACCCTCTTGTGTAAGACTTATTTCAGGCTCACAGATCTCACTCTACAGTCCCATCCTACAGACCAGAACAGCAGGGACAACAGAAGTGGCAGAAGCAGCCTAAAACACCAGCATAAAACCCATAGCACAATTACAACATAAGTGCTTGTTCCTGTGTGATCTCTTAAGTGCATGTGGAGATAAGGCAGGATCAATTGTGCATGTCAGTTTGTGCCATGTCTGCTGTAATGTTCACACAACCATAAGACTCAGAAGAAAACATACCAATTACACACTGTGAGGGCAGCTCATAAAAGTCCATTTTCAATTGTTCCATGAAGCTTTTAACTCAATCTGGGAACTGTATGTTGGGCTGCAACTAGCTGCCTATCTTCTATTTTCTCTGGTTTCAGAGGAAGTTGGTTGACAACGTCCTTTCAGACTGCACTTCTATAAGAGCTTCCCAGGGCTCACAAGGTTCAGCTGGAGCTGAAGGGAGCAGCTAGCAAATGAGGCCCACCTTCCCACTCAGAGAGAGTCTTGAAGGGCAGCTAGAAGCAGGAGAAGTAATAGATTATCATTCATAGCAAGCAACAGGACTAGAGGGAATGGCCTCAAATTGTACCAGGGGAAATTCAGGTTGGACGTTAGGAAGTGCTACTTCTGCAAGAGAGTGGTCAGGCATTGGAATGGGCTGCCTGGGGAGGTGGTGGAGTCACCGTCCCTGGAGGTGTTGAAGGAACATTTAGATGTTGTACTGAGCGACATGGTTTAGTGGGAAATATTGGTGATAGGTGGACGACTGCACTGGATGATCTTAGAGGTCTTTTCCAGCCGTGGTGATTCTATGATTCTATATCTGTGGGCTTCCCCATCCAGGCCCTGGCATGTCTACAGATTTGCAGACTAGTTGTTCAGTCTATAAAAAATAGAATCATAGAATCACCAAGGTTGGAAAAGACCTAAAAGAACATCCAGTCCAACCGTTCACCTATTACCAATAGCTCCCACTAAACCATGTCCCTCAACACAACATCCAGTCTTTATATCTTTATAAAGTCTTTATAAATAGCAGCAACGCCTTGTCAGACCATCCTGAATTCCAATTACAACCCCATTAATACCCTACCTACTGCTTCTCTGCAAGGCAAGGCAGACCTGCAAGGCAGGCAAAAAGAAATGTGCTGACTCCAAGCAACAGAGCTTTCTGCCATTCAAAACATACAAATGCCATGTGAACGGTACACACTATTGGAAGCTTTGCTGTGAGAAATCTTTTTGAAAACTAAATCAGCGTAGAAGGAAAAAAATACATGTATCAAGATTTTTGTTGTTTTTTTTTTTTAAACACTAGAGACTAATTGCACAGTGCAAGCCCTGCTCAAGCCCTAAGCAACACTTCGCAGCACATGAGGGATAGAGATTCACTTTAATTTTATTAGGATAGTTACTTGAAATAAGGTGACTGAGGAACAGGTTTCATCTAAGGATAAAAGCTCTGCTATTTTTCCTCCAATTTAAGATGTTGCTGTAAGGATGCCAGCCTGAAAGAACTAAGCTATCATAAATGTAGCAAAGCTCCCAATGATTTCATAAGCATGTGCTGCAGGCATTCAGAGGAGATATAATCATTACGTGCCATGGTGGCAACTGTGTGGTACTCGTATCCACTGCAGTGAGGCAAACTGCGAAACATGTAGATGAATCAGAAGGAATACATACAAAAAGGGGCAGAGAGGCTGAAAGGGTTTAGAAAACAATAATAAAAAGGGAAGGTTAAAACAATTGTTTGTTTAGTTAGAAAGAAGGGAGGAGAGGTATGTTCCCAAGAAACAGAAGGGGTTTTTGGTGGCTTTTTGAATAAAATGAAGATTTTGCAACTTTCTTTATTCACGTAGTACCATTAACGTGGTTTGTGGTAAAGAGGGTTTAGTTAATTACCCAGGGAAAAACCTTTCCAACAGTAGGTGTAATTACACAGAACGGGCTACTCAGAGGGTCCTGGCATCCTTCTCATCGGAGAGCTTTTAAGTTAAAAAAGAAAGACAGAAAGATTGGGGGGGGGGGGGGGGAGTGAAAAGCGAGGAGCACCGCCACAGCCTCGTTCTGCCCCTCAGCGCCGGGCTCGGGAGTGCCTCAGGTAGTGGCGCAGCGGCAGCACCGCGCCCCCTGGCGGCCGCACCCCGCCACTGCCGGCAGCTTTCTGCTCCCGCCTTCCCCTCCTGCTCCGCGGCTCCAGCTGGCTGAAGGTGCTCAACCCGGGACACGCTGCACAGAGGCCTGCGGTCCCCCGGCTAGCTATTTTCTGTAATGACTGCCACACGGCCGGAGGCATGAGCCTACCAAGGAGATCCGAACACTACCATCATCCCATTCTGTCAGCGTGCAGCCGCCTGTTTAATTCAGCTGTTCGAGCAAGCACAAACCTCACAGAACGTTTGCCCTCCCGTTACTCCAGGGATGGTTCAGCAATACCAGCCACCTGATAGAGATTCAAGGGCAGTAGAATGGAATAACGGCAAAAAAAGCTCCTATTGATTTCCAAATTTCAACCCAACCTCCCAATAGGATGTCACTTAGCTGGGGAAAGAATCGCTTGTTGCTAGCCCAGCGTGGAGAGAGCGAAAAAGAACACAAGCCCACCTTGATGGGCAGAGTGTACTGCCACCATCCAGCCGTTTCTGCATCCTGCTCCATCAGTGTCATCGGCCATCCAAGCCTAGTTTCCTTGGGTCCTGAGGAACAAACAAGCTGCCCATGCAACCCCTCTGCGACCTGCTCTACAGGAGCCAGCTCTGTTTCTCCCTGCGAGGGAGACAGGAGAACTGGGGAGCCTACTTACTGTTGAAAAGCAGGAGATTTCGGACCATTCCATGCTTGCAGCACTAAACATGCAACCCTCATTTCCCCAGATAATTAACCCTCATTTTCCACACTCCACTTCTCAAACACTTTGCCACAAACACATCTTCTGTTTTCAAGCCCTTCCCAAAGAAAGTGCATTTCTGAAAATCTGCATATACGTACATCTTACAAGCCACAGTTTGATTTAGTCTGCTTAAGCATATTTGTAGCCTGTCATCCCCCACTTCTGATTCAGGCTGCATACTTTTTGCTAAGTGCTGCCTGCATGCCTACCAGAGTAAAGGGATCCTCCTGCAGCACAGAACCAAACACTGCTTACAGATAAACCAATGTGGGCAAGAAGGTAAGCCATTCATCTTGGCACTTGCCAGTAATCTCTAATTCTAAAGAGCACTCAATAGTGGTAAGTAAACTAAAACAAGGAAAAACATTCAGATGTTGTATTCCATACTCCATTCTGAATATTTTTATGCTTCCAGAAGAGACTGGCTCTGAAAACCTTAGCACAACCTGTTTCCCTACCATTTGTCCACAAAGAACTGGGAATACAGAGTAGGCCCCACTTCCTCGTGGCTCTAAGGTAAGTCGTACTCAAGCAACTAAGAGATCTCTGGAAGAACTGGGAAGTGTAAAAAACCTGCAGAAGTTTGTTTTTTTTTTGGAGAAAAACTAGACCTATATTCAGATGTGTGAAATTAAAAAGGACAGTGGTACAACATATGAAAGCAAGTGAAAGCAGCTTGATCAGCTCCTAGCAGGAGCAACTCCACCAGGACTGAGTGGGCTCGGGGGGAGGTAATATATTAACAACCAACAGACTGTCCTGGTTTCAGCTGGAACAGAGTTGTTTTTTTTAGTTATAGTGTCTACTATGGTGCTATATTTTGCTTTTGGGAGGAAACCAATGTTGATAACGCATGGATGTTTCAGTTGTTGCTGGGCAGTGGCTGTACAGAGCCAAGGACACTTCAGCTTCTCATACTGCCCTGCCAGTGAGGGACTTGGGAGGCACAAGAAGCTAGGAGAGGACAGAATCAGGATAGCTGACACCAACTGCCCCAAGGGATATCCCATACTGTAGACAGTATGTGAAAGAACTATAAAAATGGGGGGAGTTGGCCAGAGAGGTGGGGAGCAGCTGCTGCTTGGGGACTGACTGGGCATCAGTGGTGTGCAACTGCACTGTGTGTCACTCACTCACTCATTTTGTAATTATTTTTTTTCCTATCTGTTTCTTCTGTCTTAGTAAACAGCTTTTATTCCAATCCACAAATTCTATTTTCTTGAGTGGTTGCTGTTTTTTTCTGATTTTCTCCCTCACCCCACTGGCTGTGCAGTACTTATCTGCCTGCCAGGTTAAACCCCAACACTAACCAAAGCCAGGTTCCACAGATTCTGGTTCTGATACAGAGAAGGCAGAACTATCTTGGCACTGAATGCCAAAGACCCTACAGTATTACTTCATCTTCAAGATCTAAAGATAGGAAAAAGCCCAGACACATAACTGTCAACTTTTTACATTTCACAAACCTCAGCATTTTCTAACAGCTGCCGTACTTCTGCATAGTAGATTTAAGCCCCTACAACAAGCATCTTGCCTCTCTTACTTGCATTTCCAATATCCTTCAGAAATCATCTCAGACCGTCAGAAGTTCATGAATCACTTTTCCAGACATGTATATGCTTCAAAGCCTTGAGAATCTATCACAACCAGACAGGTGCCCAGAGTCAGTCTCTGGACCTTCCTTGTGAATGGCATGATTTAATTGCATCCCTTATATTTATGTTTTTATTTAAATGAGTTGCTTTTCTGACAGAACAGGGAGAGTTTACAGAGAGATGTAAAGTATCTGCTCAGCTCTTCCCCATCATCTGTAGCAGGCTGATGTGGAGCCCTGCAAAAATCACCAGAGCTTTGCTGTTGTTCTGCATCCTTTGCCAGCAGTATCTTTCTGGTCAGTGCTGATCATATCCCAGGTATATGAATGTGATCTTCATAGGCAATGCTCAGGTAATACAGACTGACATTACACAGTATCCACAGAAGTACATACCTATTTATACCCATCATAAAGCAGTGGCCAAAACAGCTTAAAGCTTACACAATTCTCCTAGCACAGGCACATATTGAACCTATTTCCAAACTCTCAATAGCAGTGAACTATACAAAAAAAGGACAGGTTGAGAAGAAAAGGACAGATAAACCAGGTTGTTCTATATTCTGCACAATACAGAGCAGCATCTGTCTTTTTTTTCCCAGACACATGGCATTAAAATAGAGACATACCCACGAATGTAAAACAATGTGAACCATCACATTGTTCCTAGACACTTGTGTGATGCACGTGTCAGAAATAACAACACTTTAAACACAGAAAAAAGTGATTCCACAGCTCTAACAGTTTGTTTCCTGTCTTCACGTCCTGTTTGTAACAGCCAGGCTCTGAGATTGGAAAATAATTGGATTTTTCTGGACACCATTCTTTGCAGTACACTTCTTTCTTTTGTCCTCTCACCAGAGCACTGTTAGCTCACCAGGTATTCCCAAAATGCCCATGTGCTTTCTGTCTGAGCAGTCTGCAGCACTGTTCTCACCAGCAGGACAGCCAGACAGAAATCTTTCTCCTTCTCTCTATTAAGGCACATTACTCAGCAATATCTTCTGGCTGAGGATGCTAGCCTTTCATCCAGGCACTGATTTATGTAAGATTTGAGTAACAGTTTGGAAATGCTTCTTCCCTAGAAAGTTCCTTAAAAAGCTCATTTCAAGTTCAAGGACTGAGCACGTTGCAGTTGTAGACAGAGGGAGAATCTTCTGGTGGGAAAACACAGTCATTACAGTCATTCTTCCCAAAGGGAAGGCAGTTCCTGGACAACATACTGGAGAGGACACTTCACACCTACATGTGCCCTGGACACATGGCTCACCGGGGAGATCAGAAAAGTACCCTGAGAAATACCCCTGACAATCCTTGCAGGAATTAGTCATTTTCTAAAGCACACATTGAAACACTGCCAGCTTTTTTTTTTTTTCCCCTCTTGTCATCCTAAGTATTTGTGGATGAAATCATTTTGAGTCAGGCAAGCAAAGTACATTTGCACATTTACAAATTATCCAGCTAATTCGTACCCAGCTCACAAACAAAAGCAGATCTCTTCCCAAACAGGAATTTCTCTCATGTACTTAGAGATGGATACCCAGAGACATAACCCGCTATTTTAGAGCCACAAATCAAATTATCACTTGTGCAAAGGAAAGACTTGGAGTTTGCCTCCATCGAGGGCAGAGACTTCAAGGCTATACCAAGGAACTCCTTCAGCCTCTACAGTTTGTCCATTCAGAACGTGGTCTCTAAAGATTTGCCAGTATAGGCTGATGCAACTGCACAGCACTCCCTGTTTAGTAAATACTGACTGGCTAACCTGCAAGATTGGTGTAGGACATATTAAAAGCCCTCTAAACGCCGAGTGTGCAGCCCATGTCACAACTTCTTTAGCTATGACTCCATGGCTGCATTTCTAGCACAGTCTGGAGTGATGCTCAGCTGTTTGGCCCATGCTTATATGCTAGCCATGATAGTGAAAGACCCAGACACGTTCCATCCCTCCCACACATTCACTCACATTTGGTTCTCTGTGCAGATCATGCTTGTGCACAAGTGGTAGAGAAGCCACACTTGTCCCAGTTTCAGGCCATGCAGAGGACAAGTCTAGAAACAGATTCTAAAAAGGCCAGGGACTTGGCATTCAGTAAGATTTATGGTCACCAAAGGCATCCTTTCGTCTGGGATTCCTAAAATATTGCAACAGTCCTTGAAAATACTGTGACCAGCGGCGTAGAAAGTGCTGAACAAGAATTATGGTACAACTATAAAAGCAAAGCAGCTCCCAGGGCCTGGTGCACTGGGAGACTGTACTTCCTTCCTACATGTGAAACAAATAACAGCGTGAGTCAGGAAGAGAGCAGCAAAAAAAAAGATGTGTGAAATTGAGGGAATTCCTTCCTGAACATAAGGACAGAAAAATAGCCCAGAACTGTATGAACCCTAGAAGAGACAAGTACAGAAAGGAGGGCCTGGTTTCGTGCTCTCTCCCACAAAATCTCCTACTTCCTAAAATGGCAGAGCTGCTAGAGCAACTAAGGGGAAAAAAACAAACAAACAAACAAACAAACAAAAAACCCACAAACAAAAAAAACCCAACAACCTGTTTAATATATAGAATTATGCTGTAGTGATTTATTTTTCTCTTTAACTTTGCTTTCAATTTTATGATTAATTACTTTATCTGGTGCTGTGCTGGAATAATAATTTTAAGCACAACCAGCAACAGGAGTGACACAAGCAAGCAGCCCCTCTAAATAGCACAGTGCCACAGACTGCTCGAGTGCCTGAAGGCACCAGGTCGTACTCCCCATCTCACCAACAGTGCCAAGTGTGCAGATACAGATCAGTTTTCCTCTGCTGGGTGTTAACCAACACCTTCTACTCCCTCAGCCCTTGAGCAGCAATGAGACAGCTGCCAGCCTCCTGTCACCACAGATACCTTGCCTGCTGTCTGATTTTCAAGAAGCAAACAGAACCTAACTCTGCCCTCCTCTGGGTAAAGCCTGGGGAGCTATGCACACTTATTAAACACCTCATTTAAAATCAGCTCCTTTGCCACAAAAATGTGTCATAACTAATGAAATTTTGTGTTGGACATCACTGCCACAGATCCATAACCTGGAAGAGACCAGCTGCAAGGGAAATATTTGCCCCCAGCTTTCAGACAAGCAGCCTGTCTCTGTGCTATCAGTCTGCTCCAAAGCTTCGAGATAGCGATGGAAAGAGGGGGAGGAAGAAAAAGCCCTCTAAGGCTCTCCCACGCTAATTTTAATATAGAGCATGCTAACTGGTTGGCTAGGCTTTTGTAACAGAAGAGATTAACCAGGATCTGCAGTAGCACAGACAAGGACATGCATGTGTTCTGCCACCTATAAATAGGATCTCCACTTAACAAAAACACAACCCAAACAGCCAGCTGCTAACAACATGACCGCAGAGTCCAGGCAGCAACTGAAAGGAACACTTGTTTGGTGAATAGAACTGCAGCCTACTCATGCTTCAGCTGGCAAAAATGATGTATGGATGAACGTTTGATGAGAAATAATACTATTAACACGGTCTCTGAAAAGTCAGGAGGGAGATACGCTAAGCAAGAAAATGTACTTTGAACTGCATGTTCAGAGCATGACTGGGAGCAGGGCTTTCAAAAAAGCGAGCATTTTTTTCTCTCAGAATGGCCACTAGCAACTTCAGCAAGAACAGCAAGCAAGGACTGACAAGCAGCCACTTCTATGCATGGAGCCCAGCTCTGCCCTGGAGAAATACAGGTTTGAGTCTCAGCTCTGTCACAGAGTTCCTACGTGATGAGTTGCACAACTGTGCTAGAGATATAAGAGTTCCCTACCCACAGGGCTATTTCAAGGATGAATGTATTGAAGGTAGGGCAAGCCAAATCGTTTTCCTAGCTCTAGATACAGTCCTTGCAGAACACAAGGAGAACACTGAGACAGGGAAGAGGACTTAAGGCAGAAGCTTGTGTTTTGCAAAACCAGTAGATATACCTTGTTTTCTGAAGAGGTGCTGGGAATGTGCATAAATAAATTCTCATTGGGCAAAGGAAGAGAAGCAGCAGACGCTTGCCAGACTACGACTAAAAAGCTCTATCAAAGCCAAGTCTTTCAGGTTCGAAGCAGCCGCCCCCCAAAAGGTACACTGCAGGTGCTTTGCAAGAAAGCTGGGTTGGCTTATGGAAGAGCTGGTGCTTCTGGGAAACATGGCTTGTGCTTTGTGCAGAGCACTGCACAGTCATTGCCAGGCTGGTACCTTTGTGCCATTCTATGTATTACATGTTATGTGACTGCTTGCAAGCTGGGATATAAATTCACAAGGTCGACTTGGTTTGATTTCCTAACCCCAAAAGCTCTCCATTAAGGAAACACTTGTACCCTGACTCAGAGCTGACTTTACTGAGCACCCAGGCCAGAAGGCTAAGCAGACTCACCCAACAGACAAGCTGCCAAACACCCTGCAGTGGGGGCTCTGAGCCAGACCACTCTCCTTCTGTCCAGCCCACACCACATTCCTGTGCCACTCAGCCCTGTGGCTGGCACCTGCTGATTTAATTGCTGTTCTGTGGTTGGGCTGCACCTTGAAGCTGCTCTGATTCAGCTTGCATTGGCCACACCATGATACGTGTACCACTGGCAGCCAAGTCTGGGTTTGCGTGTTTGAACCAGCTCTAAAACAGAGGTCTTACTTCACATGAATCAACAGCTTTGAATCCAGAACACCTATGCCAATAGAAATACTGCATAAATCCCCACTGTTGTTCTGTTGTTTGTTTTTTTCCTCTAGAAGATCACAGCTAAACCTGCCAGATTGTACCTGTCCAAGCTCTTAGAGAAAACTACAAAGGCCACACCGTAGAACTTACTGCAGTACTCTAATTTTAAAGAGAAGGACAGAGCACTCGCTCTCACCACGTGGTGTGGAGACATCCTACAACTAATAGTGAATTATGCTGCAAAGGTTTGTATTAGACAAAAAGTGACATTGAAAGCTAAGAAATTCCTTTCAGAGGAAGTTAAATATAAGTTGATATACCTGAGAAGAGCACGGGAGGTAATGGATGATCAAAGGCCAAGGGTCACTTTTTGCTCCTTTCAGCTGTGAGGCTCTCACCTGGGAACTGTTTTTGACATCTAAAGACATTTTCCTTTCTCAGTGCTCCAGAGTGCATGTCACATACCCATCCATTCCGGAACAGGCACAGCGTGAAATGCTTTGAGGAGCTGACATTATATTAACAAGCCATATGTTTTTCTTTAATGGCCTCAATGGGAGTCGCTTGTAAACAACAGCAGAAATTATCACAGCTATTTAAAGGCTGAACATTTGCTTAATTTACTCTGCAGAGAAACATCACCAGTCCTATTACGTTGGTCATATGTTAAACCACGTACAGCACTAAAGACCTACAGTGACAGGTAGACAAACCAAGTCACGGTCCCAAACAGATTTCAGAACCATTTGTCATCTTCTTTTACAGTAGCTCAGGTGCCAGAGTTTGTAATGTGACCAATTGATTTTTTAATCAATATATTTTTCATATTCATGTTGTGATTACAGCTGAGGGCCTCTGCTTGAACATGCAAAATGAAACATCATTTCTCCTCCCAGTGTCACCTCATGTTGTTATAAATGAGCAGGACAAACTCACAACGTTCTTGCAAGGCTTTCTAGAGTCATAAAGGTAGAATAGGAACCTCACAGGTCTTTAAACTGCATTGAAATCCATCACTTTTAATATTTCAGTTTTCTTGAAGAAAATCATCAAAGCAGAATGACCTGCAATTATGCTGTGTTTTTATAACTTTAGCGATTCTGCTAATCAGGAAAACGCACATCTTGCACGCACTTGCTGGTTTAGACAGCCCTACATTTTGCACATCTATTCTCTGACAACTGCTGAAATAATGTCCTTTAGTAACCACCTCACTGAACTGCATGCATTACCACCCACAATGACAGCAGGCTCTTGGGCACAAAATAACCTTTATGTTAAAATAAGTCTAGTATTGGTTGGACTAAAAAAAAAAAAAAAAGAAAAAAAAAACACTCATGCACGCACACCAGGAAAGAGACAGCATAAAATAACTCCACCAAACGTCAACCATAACGGTTTTAAAAGTGAGCAATTAGAATACAAGAGGAGAGATTTTGACAGCGTGTTTGCATTCTGCTTTTTCCATTTACTGCAGTAACAGACTGTTCTGTCACACTCACATGGCTCTTCACCAGTTATACTTGCAAAACCCAAAAGCATCTGCTGAGGGAAATCAGCAATACAGTTGTCACAGAAGAGTAACTGTGATGGTCCCATTATCATTGCCCAAGTGAAATGTTGACTCAAACTCCAGTAACCTGGCAAGGCTGACCACACACCCACAGCAGTACCATGAGCTTTTACTGTGACATTTCATGTTAGGATTTCACCTCAGCCGACCGCTTATGTCAGAAAGACGTGAGATTGGTGTTATTTATCTCTTGGGAATGCAGAATAAGTCTCATGCATACACAGAGGATGGCAGCCAGTCCAAGAATTGGTTAAATCTCCATCAAATGGGGTTCGAACAGCACCCCATTAAGAAACAACTGCTCTGCAGCACAGCTTTGCTGGTTTTGTCATCTGACACTTCCTTAGTAAATTACAAGTCATCTACAAAGTGAGCTGGGAAAGGGCATCATCCTATATTCTCCTGTGTAATGTTGCAGCACACCACTAAAAATAGGTGCTGCCTCCACTCCAGAGATGGAGGCTTCATGAGAGCAAGGCATTTTTGCACACAGCATTTACACAGCGCACAGCACTCTGGTATATCACTGCTCATGTGTAAAATGAACAGACCTGTAGTATTTCTCCGACCTAAAAGTTACCCCAGCCACACAGATAGGTGGAAGAGTGTTTACTAGAAGCACACTATTTTAGCTCCTGCCTTCACACTATTTTAACTCTTGCCTTTTCTTCCTTTTTGTTGTTTTTTTTGTTTGTTTGTTTTGTTTTGTTTTTAAATTCAATCTGCATAACTGCTAAAACATGTTTCTGCTGATCTTCTTGAAAGCATGTAACAGTGAAAAACGTTTCAGGAAAGGTTTTGGAATCTGGGTATTGGTTCTTTTTTTTTTATTATTTTGTCTATTTTTTTTTAAAGCACACCCCATTTAAATTGAACAAACAGCAGGTTTCTGACCTTAACCCCCCTCTCGTAGACCATTCTTCGTTTAGACAGAGCAGTTGAATCAATCTATTTGTGAACTGCTTTTGCGTTATGACTCTGCATAAATGTATAGCAGAGGACTTCAGGAATAGAACACACATCAAGGTTAAATAAGGATAAGTATTTAGCTAATTCTTTGCATACAGATATGAGAAATCTGTTCCTACATACTACTTGCTACAAGAATGTCAAAAACTTTCAGCAGGCCAACACTGTTTGTGCAGGTGTTTGCAAACAATGAAAGCTACAGCCCACGTCCCACAAGAAACCAAGACAACAGATGAAACAGAACCAACCCAGGGCAATAACAGACAAAGAGTGAATATCCTCACTCAGAAGAAAGGAAGAGGAAGAGAAGCAGAGGCATATCGCCTGACAAAGGGCCTGCTGAAGCAAGAGGTGGAAGAAGAGATTGCAAAAGGTTAAAGTACAAATACAAGCTTATGAACCTGTTATGTATAAAGGTGGCTGGGAGTCTGAAGGAAGCTGCCAACAAGCAGAGCAGTAAGGCTGCGGCACAGTTACTTTCGAAGCTCTGACAATTTTGTATTAAACAGCTGCTAAAGTGGCAGTTGGTCACTGTGCAAAAAGTATGTTAATGATGAGATGCTCACAGTAATGATGAACTGCGTTTGGCGGTCCAAGGAGATGGCTTCCCCTCATTGCATGGCCTGTCTCCCAGCAGAAGAGAAATGCCACTAGGAATAAGCAGTTCCCCACCTCACTGGTGCCTGCCAAGGGAACGTGAGGCCAACGCTTTGTGCTTTGCCTGTTCCAGTTCAGGAAAACTGAGCCTGAAAAGCTTTGCTCAGCACGGTCTGCATTCTGCAAACAACAGCGGAGCTCTAATTAACACCACAGATTTCACCTCAGCAAACTGCTTAAAAAGAAATAAAATCTAAGCAGTATGTGAATGCTCTGAGTTTAATCCATAAGGCAAAGAGCTGAAATAGATTCTGACTAGGCGGTCCCTGGAAAACATCTATATTATATGCTCCATTTCTCATTTCAGAAACATCCCAAGTCCAACGTGTAGCAGCCCTAAATGCAGATGAGCTGAAAGGAGAATGCCAGATTCAAATACTCATGAGAAAAGATCAAATCTGAAGTCTAATTAACATCACAGAACTCTCTTACCTCTAACAAGGGAAAGCTGCAGGGAAGTCAGGCAGAGTTTCTGTGCACTTCTGCTAGGCACCTAGATTCCAGACAACAGCATTCTCCCAAGCCCTTCCACAAAGCCCAGAATCAGGCAGGAACAAGTGAGGCTACTGCTGGCTACTTGGGCTGGAAGGCTGCCCATGCCCGAGGTTACTCTGGAGCCAGCTGGAGCTGTCTCTGGACAGCCGTCTTCCATGAACAGAGCCATCCTGTCCCACAGAAAGGTGCTCTAGCTTCACTTCGCATGGTGAGGCTGATGACCAGAACATTCCTTACCTGCTCCAACAATTACAAGTGCATGGGATCTGGAATCTTAGGCCTCCTTCACCCCCCGTGGGGTAAATTTCCCCAAACTGCAGTCTTACCCAGCTCAAGGTGGGACTGTGTACATCCACTCTTCCCTCCCCAGTAGCACATCACCTCACACAGCTTGTTCCAAGGGATGGAGAGACATTGCCAGGAGATGTCAATTTATGCTCACTCTTCTTACCATGCAGAAGTTCCCCCGTTCTGAGAGGGCTTTCATTGATTCCAGTACAATGGCATGCAATTCCAGGCTCCTGTATTCCCTTGGCAAAGCACATTTGGACTTAACCCAGAAACCTGGAAGAAGAACCCCTGGCAATTTCTACTGGATCTTCTAAAGCTTCATCACTAGCATCATAGGCTTTATATGTTTCAGCCTATCACCACCAAATCAGACAGAAAGAGTAAAAAAAATCTAGCATCAAGTAGTAAGCCTAAAGAGCAGGCAATCTCAGCCCAGCAAATCAAAGTGAGACCTCTGGTCTATTCCCAACCCATCTGATAGAAAGGCTGCCTTCTGCCACTGACATTTACTACAAAAACACTCCATGCAGAAGATCAAATACAACTGTTAATGAAGGGCACAGGACTCTTTCATGTCATCTGTGAGAAATCTTCAAGGGTACAAACAATACTTCTTCAGAAGACCAGAAAATCCACCAATTCCCATTAGATTGACAACACAGATCCTGTTGAGACCAACAGATACACTTATGTCAGCAGTTTCAGTAAGGATGGAAAAGGCTGCTGCATTTGGCTGACAGCAGAAGCATCTGAGATGGGGACATGAGTAGCACTCCAAGTTTAAAAGAGGAGCATGAAGAGTTTGATGTTATTTGGGGAGGGGGGGAAGAACAAAAAAGAGATGCAGGCAAACAACACATTTCAGATAAGCGTCATCTTTCAACATTATGAAGCTTTTCCAGCTGGACAGAGAAGGAAAGAGCTCTTATGTCTTCCTGGTCCAGTTCTGCACAGAACACAGAGGTCGTGAAAACCATGGAGTTCTGTCCTTCAAACAGCCAGGGCAGCCTTACAGTCAGATGCCAGTGCCCCCCATCCCCACACACACACTTCATTTCACCACATTACAATTAAAGCCACTGAAGGCCAGCCTGAATTCTTATTCAAAACAGCACTACGCAAAAGCCACTTTTGAACACAGCGGTAAGAGTAAAATTAGCACTCCCAAGTAATAAGGAGCACAGTACCTGAATGAATCTTCTAGGAACAGCAACTGGCAGAATTAAGTTGTTCTTGCTGAAAAGAAAGACACTAAGTTCGCTCCCAAACTCTCACTTCCTACTTAGGAGCCTTTTCATGAACTGCCACATGTTCGTGAGAAAACTGCAGCCCCAAGAAGAGAATGTGAGCACCCCTACTCCTCATAGAGATTCAAGTGGGGATTTGGTGCTATTTAGTTGAACAGAATTTAGTCAGTTAGGGAAGCTGAAACAATAACATATGTGAAACAGCTTGATTCCTGAGGATGTGAACTATACAGATATTTTTTTTTAAACCCACACTCTCACCATAACATTCATTTAGTAAATCTGAATAAGAAATGTATTCAATAGCAGCACAATCTGCATGCGAACATTCTGTCAAGAGAAAGACTAAATTCCATGAATCGATAATTTGTTTCAATTGCCTTGGTTTTGTTTACTATGCTATATTTGCTGAGTATTAGCTTATTAATGTTTTATTAATGTTGGACATCATCCACGTTAAATCTCTGCCTAGGACTGAGCGAACAAGGCCTGTATTTTCTTTGACTTCAAAGAGAGTGAAGAATCTGCAGAACTGCTTTCCAGACTGTGCTGCACTCTATTTGCTCTGCTGTCCTAAGTTCAGAAAAATCACATAATCTAAATTTGAGACAAAAGATCTTTCATGCAATAGATCATATTTTGCAAAACTGTTATTTATAGAATGTTGGTAACACGCGTAGCATTGTAGTTAACATCAGCCTATTGGCCATTAAATATTTATTTTCATCAAAAGGCTGGCCAGCTGATTTTTAATATTGACAGAATTCTCTCCTGTATACAACATTTGTTCTAGCTAAAGAGATCTGGTAGAATTTGTTAATCAACTGTAACTACTTGCCACCCATAAAATTGATGGAAAGAAGGGAAAAAAAACTGCTAGTGGGATCCAAAGACAAACACTTTTACTTAAAACTCTGTGAAAAGAAATCCCGCTCTCTCCATATGTTTTTTTCTTGGCTCTTAATCATCTTTTCATTGGCTTCCAGCTGGCTGTCTCACTATCATCTAGCAGTATCACCAGCAAGACCAACTTGTTATGCTGAAGTCAGGCATAGAAAGAGGAGAACTGCAGAGCAGAGTGTCTATGTGCAGCAATCTTGACTAGGAACAAATCAAGTAGAAGCAATGCATGGCAGGGTCATGCATTGTGTCAGCACAGCAACCAGTGCCACACTCCTGAAATGCATCAGCAGGTCTGTGCTGGTGCTTTTTAGGAGTGGGATGAAGAACGACTACTACAATTGAAGCTAGAGGGAAATTCTGCAGGCAGAAGCGTAATTACCTGAGTGGGAATTCTGGCAGAAAACCCAAACCTCTTTCTCTCCTTAAATAGAAACAAATGCCGTGCAGTCACCATGGAGAGATTACGTATGCTACTTGGATCACACACAATACTGAAATACAACACACACAGGAAAGTCAGCCATGGAGCTGGTTTAGCTATGTACAACCAGCAATCAGTCCTTATGGCTACAGCCACTCAGTCAGCTCATCTCCTTCTAGTCTTCTTCCCATTCCTAGCTTTTCCAAATATTAAGGCTCATACCACAGCTCGGGCTCCACGTGAAAGCCCAGCTCTGTGAGGTGTTTAGCCCTTCTGGGAAGGGAAGCTCAGCCTCTAGGCACCTCCCAGACAGCCTAGACATCTTGTAGAGCTGGGGTAAACCTTCAGTGAGGCAATGCCCTCTTGGAGGAACGCTTCAGCCCAAAAATATAAACTTATTTTCCGTGTACTGAAAACAGCCGATTTGTTTGGGCTGAAACTCTCCCACTCACCACCACTTTTTTTGTGCTGCTACTCTTTGAAAAACTCTTGTGCCCCATTGCTCTAGGTCAAAATTAGGCAGGAGGCCTATGTTTGTCTCAAGTGCCTTTTGTCATCCCTGTGAAACTCAGACTACCCTGGTCTCCATAGCAGATGCTCTGTGGAGGCAGCAGGGTGAAAATTTCTCAGCAGGAGTCAAACTCTCTGTGTATACGTGCTGGAAGTGTAGCATGCCATGGCACTGAAATTCAGGATTTCAGGCAGAGCTGGTCTTCAACCATCCTGTAGTTGGGGGTTACCCTTAAGGTGAAAGCCCGGAAATTTATCCACTTCCAACCACATAAGATAGAAGAAACGGTGGGGAAAGAAACATTATACAGTGCATGGCTATTAAAGTCTACTTGGATTCAACTAAGCAACAACCTTTGAAATGCAGCCTCTGGTCTTCAGACGCTTTGATTTCTGTTACAAGATTTGTTAGTTTTGGTCTGCATCCGGTGTTTCTGGTTACCTCACACAGTAAGGCCCATATCTTCTCGCTCAACCTCTGATTTCTGTCCCTCTCCCCTCCTTCTGCTCACTGTACAACTCAGCTTGTTTTCTGTCTTCTGCCCCTCTCAGCCCTGTAGTTTTCTATTGTTCAAACTCAATAGCAATGTTATCAGACTAAAAATTTCATAAGTTTTTTCAATCACCTGAACCAGCCTCAGAACCTGAGGAGAGTGTTTTTTCTGATCTGCAGACATACCAGGCTGGTGGTATTACATGACAATTCTTCTACTTACCAAGACCAACAAAATGCTGCTCTGTATCAGGAAAGCCATTCCACGGATGGTCTCTGTTCTCACTTCTCTGCAGTAGCTCACTAATTGAGGAGCTTACAGAGGAGACAGCTGATAAGGTTGCAGACACTGAGATGCCCTTGTTCCCATTCAGTTTTCAAAACAATCCTGCAAATCACCTAACAACTTCAGATTTGAGTTCTGAAAACAACTCTTCTTATTTTAAAATATAGATGCATTTCAATTTCCTCCATATAACACAAGCAATTATGGAGACAGCTGTTTCTGATTTCATTGTCATTTTTCCCCAACATGCACATCCGTGTGACTGGCTTTGGTTTGCATTCTCACAAGACAAGACATTGAGGCCAGCACATTTCCCCTTCCCACCATTACTGGCTTTTTCACAGCTCCTCTCTCTTTCCACTTTTAAAGTTGTGGTTCACATATGCTGTATTCCATGGGTTTTCTTAAAGGGAAATATCCTGTATTTGTATTCATGAAGAACTGCCCTCTTTCAAACAACCCCATACACCCTAGCACATTGATGGTAGTAAAATTTGCTTGTTCTCCATTTTACAAACCCACGAAAAGCTACTAAAATGAGGGGAAGATCTTCCATCATTTCAGTCAGTGTTGATTTGAGAGCAGTCTGATCTTCAGTCTGATCAGTCTGAAGTGTGCAGCTCCTATTGCTTGAAAACAATGACCAGCTTGGCAACTTAATCACATGCGTGAGATATCAAGGCTCAGGCTTTAGGTGTACAAACTGTAAAGATCTGAGAAGGTTCTTTTCATTTCAACAGAATAAATGAGTGCAATTCTCATGCCATTTGTTATATCCTGCATATTCTATTTCTTTAAATGATCACCTATTTTTCTTTTTATGTACCAAGAATTTGTAAAATATGAATCATAAAGGTTACCTTGTTTCCACTTATGCTAGAACCTACAATCTTACACTTGATCAATTTCCTTACTTTAGAAACTGAATTTCAGTTTCTATTTTATTACTTGCATTTGAAGGAGCAAATAAAAATCACCTTTTTGGAATGACTAAAATATCACCTACTGCTTACTTACAAACAAGTTTTAGAATTGCACCATCCCTGCAAGTGTTTAATCAGAAATTCAAACAAGAAATTCAGCCTGTACATCACATCCTGACACACGCTGAGCAGCAATTATATTTCAGCATTACCACACAAACCTACAAACCTCTGCTAGTGGAAAGGAACAACAGAAAAGCGACAACAATGAATCAGCGCACCAAAAGGTTGACTTGAGTTCTGTGCGAGTTCAAAGTAGACATAAGAAACAGGCCTCCTTTGATTGTGCATAAAAGGGAGAAAAAGAAGAAAAATTGTACAGACTCATTTCTTAAGAGACAGGATAATCACATTTGATTCTTTCCGGCAGCTCTAGGATGCCAGCACAGGTAGGTATGAACAGTCATGCACAGAGAGATGTTAGCTACATCCTGGAAACCATATAATAACCTTAGTGCAGTGCTTTGCACAATAGAATGAGGCATGCTGAGGCAGAGAAGATTACTTCAGGCTCATTGCCACGTAAAAGAGTTTGTGGCTTTCCAGCCACCCCAGCTGACTCGTTTGGACTGCAGACAAGAGAAACACAGAGGGCTGCCTGCAACCGTGCCTCCAGAATGATCTCCCAGGCTGGAGTCCTTCTCTCAGTGCTGGGATTTGTTTGATTCTGAAAGCTCATCAACCTTACCACTTGAAGGGCTCATCTGTCATGTGAACATCTCAGTTTCACATCCATGGAAAAAAATGGCAAGTTTTACAGTTGGTTTTCCAGTACGAACCAGAGTAAGGTCACAAGCTGACACTGATTTGTTACCAGCATCTCAGGACACAACAAAAATACCGTCTCACTGGCATACGGTATTTTGAATACTTTGATTTTATGCAAAATGCCTGCTTCTTTCATTATTTGTAAAAATAATTATTTCTTCCAACTTCAATACTTGTTGATCTCAGCTAAAGTAACCCGAGACACGATCAGCTATGATCTTCAACTGGCAGCACTCTGTTCCTATTTCTCTGACAGCTTTTACAAAATCCTCTTGGAAGCACAAACTGTGGTGTTGGGTTCTTCCCTCCTCCATCTCCTACAAACATCTATCTCAAAGGATGCGAGCAGATGCAAACAGTAATCAAGAAATTATACAATGATTTCAGAGGACATTTAAAACATTTTCCTTAACCACAGCCAGCCTGTTTCCTGACTACATCTCCTCTCATTTAAAAATTTGCCAAGCTGTTTGGAATGCTAAAATTGGGAGTTATTTTTTTCCCCAATTTCTAACGGAGATGAGAAATACTTAAGAAATCTGACCAGAGACTGATAATGTATGTTTTACTTTATCTGATAGTATGTCATTCCTAAAGAAAAAAAAAAAGATAAGAAGCTGGAGACACTCAAATGTCTTCAGTTCAGTTCCCTCAGGAGGTTCAGTGACCCCCTCAGTGACCAGCAGATCAACATCTCCAGCTAGCTGAGAAGAAGCACATTCCCTCTCAGCTTCAGATGAGGGAGCCTGGTGAAAGACAATGAGGTCTGCACGCCAGGACACAACATGAAAGCCTTCTGTGGTGCTATTTATTGTAGCAACAGGCGCGGGCAACAGTTTGATGCCATGGTGATCATGAATAACCAAACTCCCAGTGATGAGATGAGGGCATTTCCACTGCTTGGACTTGCAACAGGGAGAAGCAGATGGTCCCCATTTCATCATGGGCTGCAATACATCTAAAAGGGTTGCTGCAGCACAGCTGTCTTCTGAGGAGCTACAGAACAACCATGAAGCCAGAATCCAGGTAGCGATTTCTTCCTAACAGTCTCTGTACAGAGTATGTTATGAGATGTCTTAGCACGGGAGTGTACAAGGATATATGCATAGAGAGAAGCAGTTCTGCTGTATCTCAGAGCCTGCCAGGGAGCTCTTTATGAACAGTGTTATCTCTTAGCTTCATATGAGTCTTAAGCCAGAGGGGAATGAGACTCACCATTTGGCCACATGCATGACCTGATTTTACAGCAGCTGAAAATTTGCCTCTCACAGTCTGCATCATTTTGCAGCACTTCAGCAGGGTACATATTGCCTCAAAAAATTATTTTGAGGCAGAGAGCTTGTATATATCCAAATATTACGTGAAACATGTGCATTTTGTGAGGTTTGCACAATTGAACTGGCTGAACCCCAACTCAGTCACAAGAATATATCCAGTCTCTACTCCTGCACTGTTTGCAAATGCAAAGCTCTCACTTAGAGAGTTTAAAACCTTACCTTATTTTAAAAACTCTTGGAGTTGAAATTTCTAACCAATGTCCAACGTACAGATAGCACTTAGAAGTACTAAACCAATACAGCAGTACAGGCAATGGGATTATGGACATATTCAAGATTAAGGTCATTCTTTGCTTTCTGAAATTATATGAGACCTTTCATCACCATGAACATCAATCAATCCGTGACAAAGCACAGATAACTATCAGGAATGTCACTATATTCCACTTTACTCTGAACGTGTCAAGCCTACAGGACTATTCTAGAGACTGTTTCTCCTTACACATTCAGGAGTCCTCAAGGACTTCTCTCATTCCTTTCTTCATTTTCTTGCAGACTACAAGTGACAGTGCTGACAAAACATGGGCTGCCACCTCACACGAAGGGGCAGCTTGGACAGGGGACACTTCAGAGAATGGAAGCAAACTTGAAGTTGAAGCCAGCGAGGGAGGCTTTCATGAGAAATCAACAGAAAGATTTACACTGTCTGAAAAAAGAAGCAACGCACAAAGCGCAGGTGAACAGTAGTTTAAGGTCATATCAGCTCCAGGGATAGAGACCTAGAAATGAACCATCTTGAGCCTATTGCCAGCCCTCTTCAATTCACAGTAAAGTCACTGCTGTGACACCACAAGGACCGAGCTCTTCACACTGGTTTGAAGCCTTGCAATAGTAGTGGGAAGTATTTCCTAACCACTTGTTATGTTCTGCAGCATGACTCAGCTCTCGCTACCAGAACAGGCAGAAGGGTATATACTTTTCTTGGCAGACTCTGGGAACAGACCAGGAGAACATACTCAGCCTTGTTGTCTCCAGAGGTAGCACTCGCTAACAGGGATTATGGCACGGCACACTGGGAACACACATTGCCCACAGTAGTGCTCTCAGCCTGATGCTATCAAGTCATGCTTTCCTTCTTTTTTCTTCCCCCCCCCCCCCCCTAAACAGAACAGCAAACACAATTCTCTTAGCAGACAGTGAGTAAATGCCACGCCATTACTTAAGACTGCAGCAAAAAGTTTCAGGGCAAGTTATCATATAAAGAAAACAACAGAATTTCCCAAAGTTATCACAGCATGACGCAGAGATCTGCTAAGAACTTTTTCTAAATTTCTTAAGTGCAAGGGAATGTCTAAGTTGAAACTCTCGTGTATTCTTAGGATACTGATGTAAGAGATGTTGATGGAAAAGTAGTACTGTCTTCGGTGAATAACGAAGTTTTGTAGTTTACTTTTCAAGTGCTGTGAACAGCTTATATTTCACAAAACACTGAACAGAAAATCTAAAGTGGCTATTTACTCTTTCTTATATAGAAGGGCTCCAATAACATATTCCAAATTGAACACAAAAGGAGTAATTACTGATGTTTGCTATTCATTAAAGAAGACTTAACTCCCAACGCCACAGAAGGATGTGATGAAAGGATTTCATTTCAGATTGAACAAAACGATTTGCTTGCTCTGAAATTAAGTGTTTCATTTAAGTTCATTAAGCTGAGTTCCTTTCCTTTGTCCTTGCTAAAAAGACAACTTCACAGGAAATTTCTAAACAGAATTTTTGAAATCACCCTTCAAGCTTCTGTTTCAAGAAACAAAAAAGAGATAGTGTAGCTTCTTTTTTTCTCCTGAATGAATGCATTAGTGAAACTCATACAAATGGACATTGCTAATCAATATTGTCCATTTATCATGCTTTTTTATTATTATTATTATTATTATTATTATTTGCCAAAGGATGTTTTAGCACAAACAGCCTTCTGGTATTTACATGCACTGGCAGACATCTGAGCCTTGGTGCCTTTTGGGTGACTGATTCAGTTATTTTAGGAGAGAGAGGGAGTCAACTTATACAAGATGGTAGATGTTTTGTATTTGTGTTTTACAACCAGAAATTAAAGAAAAGCCAACACTGCCATAGCCACTTTGCTTACAAAGATGGGCAGATATCAAGTAACTGTGATTTTGACTTGATCCAAGTATTCTTCATACAAAAGCTCTATTTTCTGCCAGTAGGGACTGGGCAGATGGGATAACTGTCAGCTGAGGGTTGAAATACCTGATAGGTCTTGGCAAACTCGTTGCTTAATCATGTCTAATAAGTGGAAACTAAACAGCCCCTCAGAAGGGTTATCAAAATAATTTGGAATTATTCTTAACTGTTGTTTATAAGTACACGATTAAGTGTTGGAATGCATGTGATAATGCTTAAATGCACTGTTGCAACAAAAATCATAAGCCATGAAAGCATATGAAAATTTGCATTCATCTAACAGAAGAGCACAGTGATTTTTACAAGACAGCCAGTGTAAGATGGGATAATACAAGCCTATTAATGGGTCCTCTCTAACCAGCTCACACAATGCTTAAGAACGTGAACTGTAAACAGCTGTCCATAGCCTCTCTTTGGGAACGTATTGTCTTCACAAACCTTCAGCACCTGCTTCCATGCATTTGGCCCTTTGGGTATAACTGCCATACTGGGAAACTGAACTCCAGTTTTCCAGACATTAGAAAGCTTACTGCAGCATTTAAGTCATAAAGAGATCCTCAAGCAGGCCTTCTCTACAACATGTTCTCGGAATGCAATCTCTTCAATTAAAAGCTCACCTTGAAGATGGCGTTCAAACAAAACTTCATGATTTAAGTGCTTTGATGTTTTCATCTTTTCAAGATGCACTGCTCACCAGTGGGTTCATCAGCAAATCACGGCCCTTACAAGAAACAGCGAGACAAAAATCATCAGACATTCTTGAGGAGTTGAGGATGCAGGGAATAATCGGGAGCCAAAGTACTGCTGCCAGGACTGAAGAAGCACACGAAAACAAGGTGAGCATCATTACACTACACAAGATCTCTGCTATGGAGTTCTGACTCTTTTGTGAGCTCCATGAGAGTCGATTTCTCTACACACACAGCATCCAGACAAACCTTCTCTACAATTTTAGAGGCAAGATGTTGAACATAAAACTGTATAATGAGGATGCTAATAAAACAAGCTAGCAGTAGTATTCATTCAGTTGTTTACAGCTTCCAGGCTTGTTTCAAATGGGTATAGAAGAGAAAGGGGTGGTATTAAGAGACTAGTTCTTTGAACAACTCACTGGAGAGTACATGCCATAAACTTGTTTCTCAAGTCCACAAAACTATGAGAAACATCACTAATAATTACTAATAATTACATTTGCATTTGATCTCAGACTGAAAAACCATTAGAAAATGTTGTGAGCTTTTTTGTCTAGTTATGTTGTTGCTTTGATTTTTTAAAAATAATTTTATAGAACAAGTATTGGATTAAGAAACAAGTGTCCATTTTCTTTTCATTCTGAATAATAACCTGAGACTTATTTTGGCTTCTGAACTCAAGCTCGTTCTTTGTTGTTAAGCATTGTGCTAAGGATCAGTTGCTTTTTACAGCTAGGGCTTCAAGTACAGATGGTGGGAGGGAGAAAACCCATAAGGAGATTGTAATAAGTTTAACACCATTTGTGGCTGCATCCAAAGCACAGTCCTTGGACTGACTGGACACAGACAATTCAAGCTCAGACCAAGGATGATTCTGAGTAGCTTTGAAGTTTGAGGCATTTACTCATCTCTAACCTTGACCACTTACATCAAGGTAACGTGGAAACTTTCATAAAAGGCACTGAACAAGTCTCACGTAACGGTCTGGCTAGTGGTGCAGCACAATACACTTCCTACTGTGAGTATT
The DNA here is from genome assembly GCF_951394365.1 of Tetrao urogallus. NCBI lineage: Eukaryota > Metazoa > Chordata > Aves > Galliformes > Phasianidae > Tetrao > Tetrao urogallus. The sequence continues at coordinate 84,666,957 of NC_136815.1, read as the reverse complement.
TTGGAAATAGGGACTGAAAAATATCTGAGTGCAGCTCCTCCGTAGCCTTTATTTACTTCGCTCAGACATTTATTTTTTATTTTTTGGAGTATCTGAGAGGAATATTCCCTCTGTGGCTAGATTTAGTTAACATCCTGCAGGCAGGTTTTTGTATTTTTCCCCTTTGTAAAACAGGTGAGCATCTGTTCTTTTTTTCCCTCCTGTATTAAAAAGCTCTCTGCTATTAAATGGCACATACTCTTTTACTGACAGAAGCTCAGTTTGAGCAACTTCTCCTTAGGGAATTTCTCTATACCACCTCCTTACAGAAGCAGAGTCCTATGATGTTGGTGCTTTTTCCCCCTCAACAGTATTAAAAAATGAATTAATGTATATATATCAATACAGCTTTTAAAAAAGCGAGCCTTGAACTTTTCACCAAAAAAAGCCAGATTTTCCAAGTGATATTTCACATTTGAGCTGGGCCCACTGCTGGGCAACCTACAACTGAAAACATAAATCTGCCACTAGCTGCTAGCTCTCCCTTAGTAGCCATCGAAAAATTGGCCTGTGCTGCCTCCTGTAAGAATAATTTATTACGTTAGAGCTAAATTATCAATGAACAGAGGGTCTAAATGCACTGAATACAGACAGTAGAAAAGGGTTATTACCCTAACACATTCCAAATTACAACATGTGGTGCTGGATTGTGAGCACACGGGTAAATCACACCTGAAATTTTGGAATTGACCACACGTAAGGACAAATGGCTTTGTAGTGAATTTCAGTCCAGCAATAGGTGTGACAAAGAAAAGAGTTTTCATAGTGCTAAGCTTTTCATAGCACTATGAAAGACTAGTATAACCAGGTTTGGGGTTATTTTTACAGTAATATTGGAGACTGAGATATCCTTGTGGGAGCTCTCCTTTCCTGTGTGTAATTCTACTCCATGTAAGTATCTGCATCTCTTAAGGTTTGTAGCATTACTTGTCCTCTCAGGATTTCCTACCATTGCCAAAACTCTGAAACCACTGCACTAGAAGCCTTCAGTCTTTTGACTTGTCCTTCACTTTATCCTGAACCAAATGAATTCTGAGCAGTAAAGGCTAAGAGGCTTGTTTCTAAGCATCACTGCTCTAAGGGGTGAGTACTTCTGAGAGCAATGTTTTGGGGGGCTAGTCTAACAGAGCCAGGAAGAGCTGCTCACACAACAAGATAAACTACCCTCTGTAACTTTAACAGTGACTGCTGCCAAAAATTTCAGCAGAGCCAGGACTTCCACCTAAACGGCAGATACCAAAATTTCTTTGTGTGATTGTGTTTTGGCATTTAGGCTTTTTTGTTTCCTGTTTTTTTAAGTAACGACTATTTTTCTTCCAGCACTTGAAAATATTTTAGCTGAAGTCCAATGTGACAGATTTTCATGCTCACCACTGCCGAGTTACATTAAGCTTTTCTTTAGTTCATTAGTGGCTAGTTGTAGCATATCATCAATCAAGTACCTTTTTTCCAAGTCTACCTTTAGAAACATTCTCATGTGTGTGAGCTAGAGGGTAACCAGAAGGATCCAAATATATTGTCTCAAATGGAACTGCCTATGGGAATTTGATCTACTTGTGAGTTCCCATTTATAGAAAATATGCATAGGTAATTATTTTAGCTTTTCCATTGCAGTTAGCTTTCACTATGGGTTCCCAGGGTTTTGAAGAAGCTGACTGAGGTGGTTGCCAAGCCACTCTCCATCATATTTGAAAAGTCTTGGCTGTCAGGTGAGGTCCCAGGTGACTGGAAGAAGGGTCACATCACTCCCAGTTATAAGAAAAGGAGCAAGGAGGACAAAGTGCAAGATTTTGCACTTGGGAGGAACCCCAGGAACACAGACTGGGAGGAGCAACCCTTGAGAGCAGCCCTGCAGAGAAGGACCTGGGGATCCTGGTGGATGAAAAACAATGTGCACCAACAGTGAGCAGCTCAGAAAGCAAATGGTATCCTGGTCTCCATCAGAAGAGGGGTGGCCAGCAGGGACAGGGAGGTAATTGTCCCCCTCTACTCTGCTCTTGTGAAGCACCATCTGCAGTACTGTGTCCAGGTCTAGGGCCTCCAATACAAGAAAGAGAGGGATCTGTTGGAGAGGGCCCAGAGGAGAGCCACAAAGATGATCAAGGGGCTGGAGCACCTCCCCTCTGGAAACAGGTTGAGGGAGCTGGGCTTGTTCAGCCTGGAGAAAAGAAGGCTGCAGGATGACCTCATTGCAGCCTTCCAGTACCTAAAGGGAGCCTACAAACAGGAGGGGAATCAATTATTTGAGAGGGTATATAACTGCAGGACAAGGGGAAGTGGTTTTAAGTTGAAGGAGGGAAGATTTAGGTTGGATATCAGCGGAAAGTTCTTTGCCAAGAGAGTGGTGAGGTGCTGGAACAGCTGCCCAGAGAGGTTGTGGATGCCCCGTCCCTGGAGGTGTTCAAGGCCAGGTTGGATGGGGCCCTGGGCAGCCTGGTCTGGTATTGAACGGGGAGGTTGGCGGCCCTACCACAGGCAGGGGTGTTGGAGCTTGATGATCCTTGAGGTCCCTTCCAACCCAAATCATTCTGTGATTCTGTGAGTCCTTGAACCTATGAGGACTCCTGATCCCTCACAGCTGTTTAATTCAAAGAAAATTATTTTCTCAGCTTACAGGATCACTTAACTGCCTGGAAAGCAACATTGTTGCTGAGCACTCCACTCAGCATAGACACATAGGGAAGAATTCAATTTGCCTCTTCCAATGTAACCCACAGTTTATCTTCGGTGAGGAAGGACAATCTCAGCATGCAATACATTCCCACATTAGGGTTCTGTTAGAAAGTCCTTTGTCATTAGAAAGAAGTGTTGTTTGTTTTTTGGGTTTTTTTTTCCCTTTTGGAAAAAAAAACAATTGTTTCATTTTTACAATGATTGAACATTGTGCAGATTTCTTGTATGTCACCTGCATTCAGAACATCCCCTCTGAATACTGGTTTTCTTCCTACTGATTCATGCTCCACCTTCATCTCACTAAATGAGTCACCCTCTATACTATTTGCAGCACTTAACACTTCTGGCAGCGAGGTCTGACTTACAGAATTATTTAAGGCTGCAAAAGTATGGCAAGCAGATATCCCAGGAGATTTATAAACAGGACAGTGTGTATTTCAGCAACCAGAGGTCCCTGGTTTGACTTCAACACCGTTAAAGCTGCTTATAGTAGACTTCATCCTCCTGGCTGCTCAGATAATCACTGCATCTTTCCAGGAATAGAGATCTAGGACTGGGCTGCTCATTTGCATGCAGCAGAGGCCAGCAGTAATGTGATTATGAAGCTTTAACAAAACCATCCTTAAATTTCTTCAGCAGTAGTAAAGTAGCTTCCTTTTCTTTACTGAATTCCCACATCAACTGGGTACACAGCAACATTAGAAGCTTCACAGCAACATTAAAAGCTACTCATCACTTACCAGAAAATGGGAACTCTCATTGCAACAGCACTCCTGAGCAAGTGAACACTCAAGTTATTACCGCATTGCTATTTACAGGCTTCCTTTAGTACCTGAGTCTATCACTTCTATGCATGGAAAGAAAAAGAAGAAAAAAAAAAAAAAGCAGAAGGCAAGCAGCAAAATGTCAATCCAACATCAAAATAGACTCTGCTGAAATATTTTAATGTCTCTACAGAGAGATGCCCTGGAAAAGATGCTGAAGAAACCACCAGCTAGGCCGGAAAAAATGTGGTTTGGAAACAAGGAAGTGAATGATTTTTACAGCAAAGGACATGAAGACTGCTGAAGAAAAAAAAAAAAAAAAAAAAAAAAAAAAAAAGAGGTCATCTGATTCTGTTGTGTATTCTTCTACACATATTCTTCTATCTATATTTGCTTTACCACATGAAATCCTCTGCTTTTTTACAAACTGACCTAAAGCAGAGAGTTTGTGTGCAGGCTGCTACCAAAATGCATTCAATGGCAGCAAGTGGATCCTGTATTCCTCTCATAGATTTTGAAAGGCCAAGTTAACAGTTTAAATTTGCTGAAAGCCTGAAAGATTATCCTAAAAATATGCAGAGGAGGGAAGCTTCTAAAGCAGTTTTTCCTGCAATTAAAAAAAAAAAAAAAAAAAAAAAAAAAAAAAGCATATTCTATGCAGACAAGAGTAAATCGGCTAAGTTCAGTGCTAAACTGGAGTGATGTTGTGATTGCATTTGGGTACAAAGATAGAAAGAAATGCTGCACATGATCAATGAATCTTCTACCTACTTCCATCCCTCTTTACACAGCACTGGGGTTTTTCTGTTTTGTTTTAGATTAGGGAAAAGGAACTAAACAGGAGACCACAACACATTGCATTTTATCCAGCAACAGCCCGCCAAACTACAGGTAAACAGACTGAGAAGGACTGCCCAAGTTTTCAAAGTCAAGAAAGCACAGATGCCCCTCAGTCATCACCTTTACATGGTGAGGTAAGTGTACTGCTGCAGGAAATAACTGCAGAAGAAACCACAAATTATTACACTGAGGACTTTACCATTGAGTCTGATATAACTTACAACTGTATCAATGAAACAATCTGGATTTAAGCCACCCTGCAAAGAAGGAACCTCTCTGCTCCCCGCTGCTTTTTATCTCGGGGCTTAAGAAGATGATTTATCCTGAGCTGTGGTTACCTATTTCACCTTGGAAAACTCTAATTTCACATTTTTACACACTAGTTGAAGGAAACAAAACAAATAAAGAAAAGGAAGAGGCAAATTAGTGACCTGCCAGTCTCTTAGTTGGATTACATACGTATGAACACGGTTCTATTACACTTAACTCTAGAGCAGAGAACAGGAGTTTGGAAAGGCACTAAAAGGAGGAGTGTGCAAGGAAGAAAAAAAGCCTGAAGAGCTACAAGATTTGGGGTAGTAAAACACAGTGGAGACCTAAACCTAAGAACAAAGAGTTTTAACTTACTGTGCAGGCAGAGATGTGAAAGCTTCAGACATTAAGGCAACAACAGGCCACAGGAACATCTGTGAATACAGAGCAAGGAGTAATACTGAAACTGCAGTGGAGAAAACAACTAATTGGCTGAGATATAAAAGCACAGGTGAGGACAGGAAGAATGTGATCAGTCTCCATGGGAAGGATAGGACTGTTTCCATAACAGAGCTATAAATTTGCAATCTTCCATTCCCTACCTCTTACACATATCCAGCTTTTCCAAAATCAGTGTAACAGCAATGGTTGCATTTGTGCTTCACCTCTTACCAGCCCTACCATCCCCACCATCCCCTTCTGGTTCATCTCTAAATATGCCTAATCCTTACTTCCATACCACACTCACTCCCACCTCCTATGCTGGCTTTTTTAATTCTTTACCTCCAGCTCCTGATGAAGCATTCTTCCTTTCTGCCTTCCAAGCCAAGGAAATTCAGTTGCAGTACAGAACCATTGCTCTCTTCACCAGGCACTACAGAAAAGAGAAAAACTTAGCCTTTATTTGTACAGCCTTATTGTGGTTCTCCCCATTACTCCCAGGAAACTAAATAAACTAATAAACAATGCTTGTGCTGAAACATTAAAGGTAGAAACAAGATCTCATCTCATTACTCGGGCAGCTGGGATCCCACCTGAGCAGCTGAGTGAGTAAGCTCATCAGGAAGAGACCAATGCTTCAGGTTTGGCCATGTTGTTGGTTTTTAAGAAAAAGATGGGACACAGCAGCAAACAGAAAAGCAATACTGACAATTACCCTGCGTTGCCTGGAAAGAACTGTAAAAATACTGAAGAGTAACAAACTTAGGAAAAATAAGAACTTTGGTCAGTTGGCTTGAAGGTATCCAACAGTCTGACAGGCAGGGGAAGCAGGAGATTGAGGATGTGTTTTCAGCATACAGTTAACCAATGTTGTTCACTGAATTTTCTCTCAGATACTTTAAGTTAAGGAATAGAACGAAAACACGTGTCTGTGTGCGCATACATCCACACAGACTGTTGTACTGAGCTGATGAGCCTCCTTTTAAAGGAAGGTAAGGACACTGAAGCACCAGTAGTTGCCCAAAGCCTTCCTGTGGTTTCAGAAGGATGGGACAAACAGTTCTCTGTCCCCACCCGACATCCTTTCTTCCACTATTTCCAGATAAGGATTTTAGCTCCCTGCAGCACAAAAGGCCTCGTGACACACAGAGAGAAGCACAGCAGCAGGCAAGGTGCCTTTCTGCACCATGACCACCTGTGGGCTCCTACCTGGCTCAGCTGTGTCAGACACACTGCTCTCCCACACCAACCACACAGCAAGGATGGCCTGAGAAAAGCAACAGTAAACAGAATCACAGAATCACAGAATTGCTCAGGTTGGAAAAGACCTTAAAGATCATCGAGTCTAACCACAACCTAACCATACTAACTAACAGCTCTCTGCTAAGTCATGTCCTGAGCAGGGACATGATGTACATCTGTTTGTAAATAGTAGCATATATTAGCAATATGTGTAAGTGCATTGCATACACACATCTTCATGATGCAATTATTTGCCATCTGACACCAAGTTAAGAATACAACTGCTTTCTGACTGACATATTGCTAGGAATGCAACATCTCACCACTCAGTCAATCCCTGAGTAGCAGCCAGGCTCTGTCTAATTCTCCACAGCTTTATAGCCTTATGGTGTGACATCATGTGGAATAAGCCCTTGCACAATTCAGTCCATCTTTCCTAGCTCTGCCCAGCTCTGCTGCCCCTCCATAATGATGGCTCTTCCTCATGTAGTAGCACAGCCCCAGGCTCTGTAGCCTGCTGTAGGAGCCTGCTAAGGAAGAGGGCTGGACTCAATGATCTCTGGAGGTTCCTCATAGTTCTATGATTCTGTGAAATAAATGCTCCCGAATTCAGAACAAATTACAAGCTGATTTTAAATATTAGATGATATAGAATCACAGAATCACAGAATCACAGAATCACCCGGGTTGGAAGGGACCTCAAGGATCATGTAGTTCCAACCCCCCTGCCTAGCAGGGCCACCAAACATACACATTTAGATCAGGTTGCCCAGGACCCCGTCCAACCTGGCCTTGAACACGTCCAAGGACGGGGCATCCACAACCTCCCTGGGCAGCCCGTTCCAGGGCCTAACCACTCTCCTCGTAAAGAACTTCCCCCTAACATCCAACCTAAATCTTCCCTCCTTCAACTTGGATCCATTTCCCCTAGTCCTGCTATTGTCAGCCCTTATGAAGAGTTTACTCCCCTCCTGGGTGTAGGTTCCCTTCAGGTATTGATAGGCTGCAATGAGGTCGCCCCGCAGCCTTCTCTTCTCCAGGCTGAACAAGCCCAACTCCCTCAGCCTGTCCTCATAGGGGAGGTGCTCCAGCCCCCTGATCATCTTAGTCGCCCTCCTCTGGACCCTTTCCAAAATCTCCATGTCTTTCTTGTACTGAGGGCTCCACACCTGGACAGGAGAGCTTCTGAAGGTGTCGCTTTACAACAGAGTTCAAATCTCTCTGTCGGTAACATTTGCTTTGCTAACAAGAAAAGCAGTTAAAGCTTGCCTTACTGAGTTGTGTATTTACCCAAAAACTAATCTAACTCCTATTGAAAGGCATCCATGTCTTCCCATTGCCTTCAGCGGATGCTGGACTCGCTCCTTAATGCACAGCAGCAAAGCAGGGAGAACAGAGCTACGTCTCAAGCAAAGGAGCTGCCCGCTGTTCTGCCTGCACCCAGAGGAACGGGATGTTGTGCCTGCTCCAGCGAATACACCAACGCTGGCACGACCTGACAACGGCAGGGCTCTCGGCGGGCGCAGACACAAGTGAGGAGCACCGTGCCTGCTTTTAAATCACCACGCCGCTCCCTCGGGCCCTGTCGCAGCCACAGAGAGCAGAGCTCACCGCTTCCCCTCCGCTCCCCGTGAGCAGCCGCCACGAGGCCTCGCTTCAGGCTCCACGCCCGGCCCTGCCGCCCCCACGCCCAGCAGGTGTCACCCTGCCCCGCGCAGCTCCCCGCCGCGCCCCGCTCCCGCTCTCAGGCCGCCAGCCCCTGCTCGCTGCCGCCCCGCCGCGGCCCAGCTCGGCGCTGCCTCGGGGCAGCTTTTGTCTCTCTCTCGTTTCTCTTGCCTTCCTCGTTCGGCTCCTCTGTCCCTCCGGCGTTCTTCCTGTTTGACCCAGCTCTCTTTCCTCTCCAGCCTGCGGGCAGTCTCCATCTCGCCCTTGCTGCTCTGAATTTCTCTACATTCTCCCAGGATGGGGATGGCAAGAAGTGAGATCTCTGACCGAGCCGTGCGTGAACTCGGCGTGCATCTTGCTCTGCAAGCAGCCCGAGGAGCCGAGTGCTGCAGCGCAGCACGCTTACAGCTGTGCCTCGTGGAGCTGCACTCTTCCCTAATTTGCTCCGTGTGCATTTCAATACCACCTGGAATGATGAAACCCAAATCTGTCCCTAAAGCTTTACCCGAGCTGTGCTTTAGCTGTCTGCCTCTTTAAATGTACCTAAGGCCAAGCAGAGTTATTACATGGTGGGGGTAAAACTCAGCTATCTGCGGCGATGCTTTGGCACAAATTCAGGAAGCCTTCCGTGCTGGGAAGGGCCATTAAACAATGTCATCTGACCTCCTGCACATACAGAACATCGCGTTTAATTACTGGCTGTGGTGCTGGCGGGGTACAGAGAGATCTAAAACAAAAAATCAGAACCGGGGCCCTCCAACCTCGCTTTGTTTTCCTACGTTAATTTGACATTTCAAAATAACTTGGCTGCTTCTCAAGTGCTGTCAGAAGGGCTGGTTTCCCTTTGAGGAGCAGTAACTTCTGATTTCAGGCAGTACATCAAGAGAAACCATCATTTCTCTTCCCAGCACAGAGCCGGTGAGTACTGAGAAGAGATGTGAATGATTGCATAAGCCACTACTGAAGAAATCCCAACTGGCAGAAGATCTCAGGTCGCACCGCACGAGGGGGAGTCTGGGGGCAGAGGGCTGGACTCAGGAGGAGAGAGGGTGGGAAATGGAATGCTTTTGCAGAGAAGCCTCTGCTGCACAACCCGTCCCAGAGTGGGAATAACAAAAAATATTTCCCTCCTTCTCCTTTTGAAAAACCAAACCATTTGATAAAACAAAGACACAACTTTTACAAAGAAGAAATGGCAACAATCACACCCAGCAGGGACTCCATTTTGCTCGGTGAATTCCCCCTCTTTTCCTGTTGTCTTGCAGATTAGGAAGGCATGGGATAAAGAGATCTTGTCAGGGATATTAATGGAGCCCTCCCTCCAGATAACTCCAGAGGCTCTGGTCCCAGCCCCTCTCACCACGAGGCAGCTCGCTGGGGAGATGTGTTCCCAAACAAGCTGATAGAGGCTATCTCGGGGTGTGAGGATGGAGCAGGGTACAAACACCCTTCCCAGCTGTGTAACCCCTGAATGCCCTCACTCCCAGCCACCCCGCTAATGTTTCTGCTGGGGTTTTATGCTGTGCAGTGGTTTGTTCTGAAATAGAGACCTGACAGATCAATGAACAGCAGAATATGCTTGCTGTCTACAGCGCTTTCCCACTTCACTGATATTTTGCTTTCTTGCTTCTCTGGCAGTTTTACTATATAAAGTGTTTTTGTTTTAGAGAGGATAATGAGAGAAAGACAACGAAGGAGGTAAACAAACACAGAGAAGAGATTTACAAAGACAGCCCAGGGAAATTTTTTTCTGCTCCAGATGGAAGTTTTTAGTGCGCTGTGGCAGCATGTAGTGCCCAACCACTCCAGTATGCTGATAGGACTGCTTCCGTTACTTTGAGCCTATTTATATTCGGGATGGACGTAAATAAATATAAGCCAGCTATGATATGGAATGATGATTATTGGCAGCGGCATCTCTAAGAGCTGCTTAGACTACAGTTGTGCTTAAAAACCAAATGTATGAGAACCAGCTGCAGATCTACAAAATGTAGAAAGTCCTGCGAGGAACTAAAAATTTCCTTCTGATGTTGTCCTCTCATGTGGTTGTTACCTTTCCTGTTACACTCGCTGGATGCTTAGAACTGGAGACATGAATAGTTGAAGTTACAGAGACAAGGCTCCCAGGCTGGAACCGCAAAGGATCTAAATTCTCAGTAACACAGTGTTATGCTGTGACTTCATCTATGCTGGAAAATCAAACATGCCTGAGCCAGATGGCATGGAACATCAATAACCATCCTATCAAATTCTATCATCACTAAAAAATGTCTGTATCTGAACACAGGAATGGTCCTCGATCATAATATCTTCTGAATTATAACTTGGAGCTGCCTTGGAAAGCACTAATTGGGAAATGTAAAAACTGCTGGAGATTGTTTGGACAGTTTAGTTTATATTTGGAAACCTTCCTGGCCACTGTTTAAACTACTAGGGTGGACATTGTCTGAAAATATGTTTTTCTCATCTTTCTAACATATGTGATGGTCCCTCTTCTCTATATTACGTCCTTTCAATTATATGGCCAAGAGACTTAATTATCCCCTGATTTCATACGTACCAGATAGAAATCAGCTATTTTAGTGACTGTCATATTCAACATCAAATTCATTAAACTGCACCCAGAATTCTTGATAGAAGCTCTGAGCTTTTATCACCATGACACTAGTGACTGATAAGACTCGTGTTCTCCCTATTCCCTGAGAGATCCTGGAAAATCACCCCTCTCCTCTGCAAAGGCAATTCAGTCTTCCTTTAGGAACTCTTGTTCTCTATAGCGGGCTGGAAAGCAAAAGTGAGACCAGAGAAGGCTTTCTAACCAACAGCTCATGAGCTAGGAAGCCAGAGGACTAGAAGTGCTCCCCACCAGCTAAGCTGCTTCTCAGCACATTCATGCCTCTCCCAGGACATGAGCATTCGAAAGTAAAAGATACTTCATGATCCTATAAGATACAAGCACTAGATGGAGCAGCGGGCAAACTTCTGTACTCTTTTATTGCTCATATGCAATCCATGAAGTTACCAGATAGCCCACTTGGAATTTGAGCGGAGTTTTCTTAAGGCACCTGTTTAGTCTTCCAGACATTTCCCCACGTGGAGAAAAAGTTACCTTATTGAAAGGGAAAAAAGCATATTGTTAGAAAACGGGATCATGATTCTAAAGGTAACTTGGAAGGAGAGAAAGGGCTGTTGTACACAGGTTGCTCTGAAAGTAATGTCTCCTATTTATTTCCTTGGAAATGACAACAGATACAAAGAGCACAAAAACACTGCTTGATAGAGCAAATTTGCAACTACGAAACAGTGCTTTTCAACAGCGGCCACCATGAACTACACATTTTCACCAGCAATGAATAAGAGCCAGCATGCCATGCTCATAAAGATCTGCGTAGCCATCCAGAATGTGGCTTGTCTTTCATGTCACTGTCACCACTGCTGAAACACACAACCCACCACCTCACTGTGCTCACATCCAGTGCTTGGTCTCCATAAACATTCAGCAAGTATTGAAGAATGTCAGTGGGTGCCACTTTTTCTGCGTGGAGGAATTCAGTGACACACCTTTGCTTCATTCACACTTCCATGTCAGATGCCATTTTCTCAGTTTGCCCTTCTGCTGCCATCTGTCGCACAGCAGTAAAATGTGATGGAATGTTGGTGGGAAGGTTCAACCCCTACTGCCACACCACCAACATCCACCTGTGATGTTGGGGGCCAACATAATAAAATAGGGGGCATTACTTTCAGAGCAGCCCTCATATAGACCTTTAATCATTTGAGAATGCCACTGTGAAATTCATCTTCCTTTAACAAACAAAGGATAGAAATGGATAGGAGATATTTCCAACCCTTCCCTTAACAAAAACAATCTCTGTCAACCAACAGCTAGTGCTTAGCTTATCAATCCCTCCACTGCGCCTTGCTCTGTCACCTCAGTTCCCTGTTCTGGCTTCTCAAATGAACACCCTTTGGAGCTGATTGAATAATCTACTTTCCACTTCAAGGCATTGAATAAATGGGGGGAAAAACAAACAAACAAACAAAAAACCCATGTGAATTGAGTACGGAATTATTCGATTTAGCTTGAAGACCACCTATTTTAAACCTCATTGTAAAAACGAAAGGGGGTCACTTTTAAAATGAAAAGTGAAACCAGATTGTTTCAGAAGTGACACTTTGAGGTCTTACCCTTTCTTGCTTTTTCCACTCCAGGCTATTGATCAAAGTCTCTAGTACCCAAAGTTGCCAATTTCATGGCAAATGAATTTAATTTTCCAGAAACTGCAAGTGTCCCTTGCCAGATTACTAAGGAAATAACCATAGAATATAAAAGGATTTCTTGAGAGCTATCTGAAGAATTATTCATGTCAGCAGATATATAACCATATGCAAACATTCATACAATCAGAAAGCTGATGGCAACCCCAAATTCTTCTAATTTTTTCCTTGCTCTTTTCTAACATGCTTCCTAAATTTGCCCAATGGTTTGTACAGAATCCATCAGTCTGACTTCTTGCATACTCCTAAGATGGAGTATGATGGAGTAAAGCTGTTAGTTAATGGAATTCAAGCATCAACTGTCTAACGAGTGTTGTCTGACTGCAAAAACAACTTATTTTGTATTTTATGACCCAATGTCGCATCACGCTGCATCTCTCACCAACTCTGACTTCATCTCTCAGGAGATCTGACAGTGACTTTCGCTGCAAGGAAGAAGGAAGACCCCACAGCAGTAATTACTGCCTTATTCACCTCGTTTCCCATCTTGCCTTGACCCTTGCAGTCCCTGGTAACAACATCAGCAGAAGCGATGCACAGGCAGCACACTGTGGTCAGATAGCTCACTCTCACCTCATCTAGCACACTGCCATGGACAGTCACTGAGGAGGACAGATTTGAGGACACAGGATACTGACAGTCTCTTTTTGGTGGTGCCCACTGACAGGACAAGGGGCAATGGGCACAAAGTAGAACACAGGAGGTTCCACCTGAACATGAGGAAGAGCTTTACTTTGAGGGTGACAGAGCACTGGAACAGGCTGCCTGGAGAGGGTGTAGAGTCTCCTTCTATGGAGATGATCAAGCCTGCACACTTTCCTGTGCAGGTTTCTGTAGGGAATCTGCCTTAGCTGGGGGTTGGACTTGATGAGGTCCCTTCCAACCCATATAATTCTGTCATTTTGTGACTTAATTATCAGTGTCTGAAGCTGTCCCTGATCCAAGGGGTGATGGCAGTGTGTGTTAACACGTGCAATATACCTATGTTAAAACCTGGCTAGGGATGGTTTGAATATAAGCAAAGTAATGCAAACATCACACCTTAAATCCTACTACAGAGAAATGCAAAAAAGGCACAATTGAAGTGAGCCAAAAGCATTTGGCACTGGAAGGAAATCCCACACAAGAGTGTTTAGTGTCACAGAAAAAGACCTCAAGTTGTATAAATCTGAATGATAGCGTTGATCAAGAATGAGAATGTCATGGTCACATCATGGGGAAGAATACCTTGCAGGTGGCAATAAACACTGATAGTGTTTTGGGGAATTATTACTCTGAGTTCACTTTAGTTGTTATTGATATCATTCTAAAGAAGAGAGCAATATAGAATGTCAGCAGAGAAAAGTTTTGAGTTTGTTACTTTATTAAGATTTACATAGTTCCTTATTAATAATAATTTCTACTTATGTAGAGGCTTTTGTTAAAGTCTCTCTACAGGAACACCCAATTGATTTTCTGAAGGGAACTACTTGCATGTCGAGGACATGCAAAATAGATAGAAAATCACTTTCACCTGAATTTCTATTGGCTGTACAGGAGACAAATCCTGCTCCATGACATAACTGCTCTGCAGAGTTGCATAGCCAGATGGAAATAGGACTATGCCAACACAGTGACTATGCACACCACATTCAGTGGTTGCTTATCATACACACTGTTGTAGTGCACTCCCATTTCAAATGGCAATTGCTCTAAATTATGATAATGTACTTTAACTGAAGCTCTTCTGTATGGAAGACAAGGTTAACATTTCTTGAACTTGAAAGTCATGCACTTTTTTTGCAACGTGTTGTTTCGCTTAGTGGAATAACAAAAAGTAGAAGCAGAAACAGACTGCTTGCACTTTTTGGCATCCTTTGTAATGCTGTCATCAAAGTGATGCTGTGGCAAGAGGAATAGCTCAAGCGCATCACCAAGCTTTGAATCATTCTATGCTATTATTTGAAAGTTTCTGTGAAGCCCGAGAGACTGTTAAATTATTGAATGTTAATTTTGGAAATGCAGTATTTCCAATAGTGTCTTCACAAAAGACTGAAATTTTGTTTGCTCCTCTTCCTCCTCTTCCTCCTCCTTCTCCTCCTTTTTCTCCTCAAGCAATAATAAAACCAAAGTACAAAATCCCCATGCAACAGCAGATGAAAGAGAACGACAGTATAAAGCACTACTGAGCAATAAAATGAGGACAATCTGTATTAAAAGTTTAGATTCAGTGCATCCCGAAAGAACATACTACTATAAGACCCATGGATTAATCTTCCATGAACATGAAATATAACTCATTTTCACGTTTTACAACGGCCATCTACTCAGTGGAGTTACAATGATTTGGGTGGTTGCTGTCAGCTCCGTCTTATGATTGCCAGGAGGCAGCAGTCCTTTTCTCCCAAAGGGCTGTGATGCGTGCAGAGAGAAGGATTTCAGCTCTGCTCCTCTTTTCTTCTTTCTTTTCTTTTTCTCTTTCTTTTTTAACTGTGCTTCGCTTAGGGAGAGCATAACAGCTCTTTTATTTTTGTGATCCTGCCAGAAGGCTGTGAGGCTGGAGAATGCAGGCTGAAGCTCTGTCAGCTTGTTCCTAGCAACACGTATACTCTGCATTTCATATTAGCCAGTTTAATATGATTATGGGACTTTGTTTTCTCACTGCTGAAGTACATTTTTTATTTATGAAGAGGGGCACAGGTATCGCTGTTTTGCCTCGATGCTTCTTTGAAACTTTCTTAAACATCTAAAGCTTTTTATCCTGGCAACAAACTTGTTCTCTAACAACAATGGGCTGGGAGTTTTGATAGATCCATTTAGCCTTTTGAGAAACAACTAAATTCTGTGGGTTAACTTGTCTCCTTTTACCATCTAAGGAATATTGGCAAGCTGCAACCATTTCCCTCTGTTGGCCCTTGAAATGATTCTTCATGCTTTTGTCACATAATTAAAATTAGATTATTGCAACTCCCTGCTGGCTGGCCTTAGAGCTTTGTAAACATTCCAGCTGGCCCATAGGTTTGTAGTGAAAGGGATGCACTAAGCATATTCTTTCTTTGTCCTCTTTTCTCTCATCTGTGTTGAAATCACTGCAGTTGCTAACTGCCAGCAGAATGTATTTGGTTATTGCTTTCTAAGGGCAGCGAACATAATGTCAGAGACATTATGTGCCAAAGTGTCTCCAAGCTTTGTTTGAAACAGTCTGGATGCAAGAGCTTTCAATCTATTTTCTCTCCATCGGTGAGGTCTTTTTCTGCTGAAAAAAGAAGGCAAAGAAGAGGGAGGGAACAGAGGAGCTCAGGCTCCCTTAATGCCACATTCAAAAGGAAAATGCGTACAGCTCTACATGATTTCAAAACCAGGGACTGCCTTTCACTGATTCGTATGTAAACACCATGAACATTATGCAGTTACTTCTTCTCCTATGAAAAACTGACTCCCTTTCCCCTCAAAAGATTAAAGCCATTTTGCAATAACAGCATCTCCCGCTACTGCTAGGCTTTCTGAGTTCAGGAGGCTGCTTCCCTGGCTGACTTCTTTTTATGTCACATTTGCTTATGGACCATTACTCCCACATTCACATCCAACCAGTTCTGTCCTATAAATCTTGTACGTAACATTGTGATTGTGCGAGATTTGCTTGATGAGCTTGTATGGATTATTGAATTAAAGTTCTCAAGGGCCTGAATGACTAATTGTTGAGGAGAGAGAACAATGCAGGGATAATAGCGCTTTAAAAGTAAGTAATACTGATGGCATAGTTTGTGTTTGGACATGACTGCTCATCTGTCACATGTACGGATCACCGCTTAGTGTTCCCTGGTTCATGGGCCCATAACCTCTCACCTCTGTAATTAGCTGGTGATTTTTCTGAAAGTGGATTATAACGGTGAAGAAGCACAAACAGGCAGTAAAGCTGGCTGCCTTGAATTCTCCGTTACTATTGGAGCCCCATCACTTTCACTGAGCCAAGGCTACATTTGTTCAGATTGAGTTTTAGCATGGTCTTGGCCAGCCAGTGTTATGAAACAGTGACTATGGGTGCAGACCCACAGTGTAAGTCTGTAAAGTACGATGTGACTTTATTTGTGCTTCACGTTGTCACTCACATTAATTGTAGAATCATAGAACCATTACGGCTGGAAAGAACACTAAGATAATCTAGTCCAACCATAAACCATTCATGATATATGTTCCAGCATAGTCACCTCTCTGCCCAGTAATTTTTTTCTGTGCTTTTGCTGCCTAGCCCTTTGGGCACCAATGTTTGGTTGTAAAGCTCTGTTACCAGCCAGAGGCTTGATTTTAAATCCCGTGGGCACATTTCCAGAAAGCCTGCTCCCCCATCCAGCTGAAGGCAGGAGAGCTGCAGGTCTTTGGCAGCTCTGCAAATCAAGACTGCAGCTCCTAGAAGTCTGAGAACACAGTTGATTCTCACACTCAGTTCCTGCCATGGTGCAGTTTGTGACTGCTGGCAGTCACAGCATAACATAAGCTTGGTTTCTCCTTTCCCTTGTCCCACTGGGGCTTTTGCTAACATAAATACGTTACCGTGTGTAAGCAAGTGCTCAGCGCTGCAGTTAATGCAGAGAACAGATCTCCTGTGACAGAGACTGTACTTGCAGTGCCCTGCTGCCTTCCCAGGGCAAACATCTCTGCTGGGGACTGGCTGCTCTGCACTGCTGGCACACCGCTGCCTCCAAGCAGGGCTGGTGCCAGTCTCCCGACAGCCCTAAGTACCGCAGCCAAGGCACCGTGTATCAGGGCTGTGCATGTGTCAAGGACAGGTTTCCCAGCCTGAAATGTCAAAGCAACTGTTTTTCCCTCAGGAGGTGCACTTGTCTCTACGGTGAAGAAAATGTATTATCACAAGTGTTGCCTTTCAGCTCAGAGCTGGCTACAGACTAAACAGGCACCGAATCCAGCAAAGTCTCAGCATCTCTCTCAGCAGAAACAACTCAGATCTTCAGACTTTTTCTTCCAAGAACCAGCCTGCTTCCAAAAGGAGTGAGCTGAGCAGCGACCAGTGCAGCCCTCCCTTCCAAACGTCACATGATAACTGATTGGAAAGCAACACTTAACATTTTTCCTACCAAGAACAATTCTCAAACCTGGCATCCTTGTTAGCCATTTTCAGACATTTTCTGGTCATGACCCCTGTTTCAAATTGAGACTCCACTTCTGATGAGCCCTTGACCCCACATATGGGCGTGGAGAAATGGCTCCTAACTGGGCTCTGTACTTTGCTCCTAACTTTACAGGCCCCACGCAGAGATGTGACCCCTGGTTTCAGAGGAAGGGATGCGGAGTACTTCAGCTCATGGAGGAATGTGCAGCAGTGTTGCTTCTGCTGGAGGCATGAGAGAATGCTGAGAGCCCACTCCTGAGCAGACAGCAGTTTCATTCTGGACTCAGCTGCTGACTCCAATTGAGTTAGGTGCTGCTGCAAGCTGAAGGAGCCAAGACCTGTGATGTTTTTAACAGTTACAGCAATGCTATAGAAACACAGGTTTCTGGAATATAGAACAAAATTTACTACTTTTACTCGGTAATTTACTACTGGACTAAAATGCATAGGAAGAAAAACTCTAGTTAACTTTCACAAGCAATTTCACATTAGTTCTCCTGTATGGCTTTGTTTCCATTTTTTTTTTTTTTAATTAGGACATCTGGG
This sequence comes from Tetrao urogallus, assembly GCF_951394365.1. Classification (NCBI taxonomy): domain Eukaryota; kingdom Metazoa; phylum Chordata; class Aves; order Galliformes; family Phasianidae; genus Tetrao; species Tetrao urogallus. The sequence continues at coordinate 84,649,110 of NC_136815.1, read as the reverse complement.
CAGTGACCCAACCGAAGCCTCACATCCCTAAAAGAAGTCTATCTGACCATAACATGCATATTCCAGTTTTCATTCACAGGCAAACACTTATCTTTTGTCCAAGTCTTTTTACTCTCTCCTAATCCGAATACAAATTCTAACTTAACTTAAAATAGACATGTCAGAAACACTTGACGTGGCCTGCATGCCTTTCAACAAGTGATAATCAAATTTCCTTGCTGTACGAAGGTTAAGCAGGACACATTTCTTTTTAGAAAACAAAATAAAACAAAACAAAACAACCTCCGTATCATGTTGAATTTGTGAAGCACAATGGAAGTTTTTATTTTATGTAAAGGAATTGAAAAGGAGTAAGAGCAGTTAAGAGCACATCTGCTGAATATAGGATGAGAGTAGGAGGCACACTTCTTTGTGGAACAGCATACATGCAGTGTTAGTGAAAATTAAAGAGCAGAGGGGGGATTATTGTTCTGCTTTTTTCTGTTTATTTATTGTGTAAATTCAGTTTCCCCTGTATAAATATTTAACTTCTCTCTTTCTCTTTGAAAATCAAACAGCAGCAGGGATAAAAAAGCAAAGAATGCAATTGTAAAATTGGCATTACAGTGGATTTGTGCAGGTTTGGGGTCTGTAACAAATTTTAGTGCATTTGGTATGAAAATACAAAAGTTCCTACAGTTTACTGGAAATGAATAGCACAGTTCCAAAAGGAAACTACAGGCAGAGAAGATTGTTCTTTTAGAAGAAAGCAGTGATAGTGCAGCAATGTTCTGCAGAAAAAGGAGAGAAGATAAAGGTGTAAAGAAAGAGAAGTTATTCCAATCACTTTTGGCACGGGCTTCCTCTGGAAGTGTTTGTCCCAGCAATATAAACAAACAGGCTCATGCAGTCTGTGGTTAAAATTATCAATGTCTCACTGGCTTGTGATCCAGACTAAGAAGGGCATTAAGAAATCCAAAAGAGCACAGCATCTTCTATTCCTGAAGAGACAGAAAAGGTACACTGACATAACAGTTTCCAACAGCTGTCATAGCACTGTGCATGGGGTTATGCTTTAGCTGACGGACAACAGCCTCTTGCACACAGGGCGCAGGAGCCATGCTTCATGGAGCTGCATGTTTCCAGGTTCAGCTCTGGTTTTTCTGTACAGTACACTACAGCTTAATCCCTCTGAGATTGCCCTGAGGGGTCTCCAGCATGTCCTTTTCTGGCTTTTCCCAGGCAGAGAAATGCCACTCCTTTCCTCCTTCATTTGACTGTATCTGGCTTTTCTTCTGGCACAAAAAGGCCCTCCTCACTCAGAGGTGTGATGAGATGGGGAGGAGAGGACTTTTCCTTTGCACATCAATTGCCTTATTTGGGGGTAAGTTCCCAATCTCTGATAAATATGGCACCGATGACAAAATCAGCTAGTTGTCATGGCATCACTGCTCTTAGGACATGAACTTATGGGTTAAAAGCATCTTATTTATTTGAACTTCTTACTTAATTGAACAAAGTTTGATGCAACTATTACTCAGAAAAACTACTGTGAGGACTGCAAAGTAGAAAAGCTCAAAATTGTCAAATGATCATCCTAGAAAGATTCTTGCTGTGGGAGATGCTGCTGTGCATGTTCCTATGAGACAGGAGATGGAACAGGAAGGAGACAGACAAGACTCCTTTCCTATTCCTTGCCCCAGCTCCAGGGAGACTGCTGGTCCTCTCTGAAAAGCTCCTCCATGGAAAAGGAATCCTGCTGCCCTTCCCAAAACACTTCTGCATGGAAAAATGAAGAGAAGTTGCCCACAGACGCTTACAAAAGGAAAGCAGACAGCAGGCCTCTGGAGCTGATGGATATTCCAAAATAAATGATGCAGGAGGAGATCTTGTTCCCGTCAAGCAGTTGCATGGGCCTACCAGCTTCAGGAGGGGCATTTTGTCCCAGAAACATTTCTAATCAGGTCTTGACTTGCAGGGAGAGATAAGGGCTCCATGGCTTAAATTTTTCTATGGGAAGTTTGCTGATACCATCTGAAGACATCTTAGCTGTTTTCAATGAATTCCTATTGCAGGTGATAGAGGAAATTCTGAAGATCAGGTCTCTTGACTCCCCTCTTTGTACACAGTTTGAGGCACCTCAAGCCTGGGTCTCCATCAGTCTAAGAAAATAGCAAAGACCGGGTAATTTCTGGGTGGAAAAAATGAGAACCGTAACCTCAGGGTGCATTAAAACCAACCAACCAACCAACAACAAAAACAAAAACAGCACTTTTTTTTTTTTTTTTTGGTAGAGATACCGCCTGGATTCTCACTCTTAGACAAAAATCAATTTGCAATGCTAAAAAAAAAACAACAGCAAAGAAAGCTAGAAAAGGTGTCAAATGTCAGATAGAAAGTATGGTCTGAAAAAATGGAAGAGGAGTATGGATGAAGATGATGCAAGGGTGTTAAAGAAACATCCAGTTTTCTCATTGTCTTTGCAGATGGCAATTTGTGTCACTGTCATTTTTAAGATGCTTCTGGATTTTTCCCTCTCTGTTCTCCCAGTTTCAGCTGTTCCTTGCTATCCTGACACTGGACAACAGGCTAATGCCCCCTGACACGCCAAATGTGGAGCAACCCATTTGCATAGGCCATGCTCTACTGGAGGGGATGAAAGCTCTGAAAAGCAGCAGGAATAGTAATTCCCTTAACCTTTTCCTCTTGCCTCTCTTCCCTGAAGTGACAGTGTGATTGTGTTTACAAAGCAGAATTAACACCTGGGACAACACAGAGTCAATGGATGTGGAACTCACGTTCTACGCAAATGATGCTGAGTGGCTGAAAGATCTTTCTGTGATTAAGTTTTCAAGACAATTTCCTACTGAAGGGACCAGAAATGTTGGTGGGTATGCACACTGCATGCTCGACTTACCCACTCACAGAAAAAAAAGTCTGATTTAGACTATTATAAATTGCATTCAACAATTTCACTGGCTCCAGTATACACAACAGTAAGGAAGCAAGGATGACCCACAGAGGCTGAGTATTAGCGAGGAGAAGATGAATCCACCAAAGGTGAACATACCCATATTTTCCATGACTCTCACAGCAACTTCTGAGCAACTGACCTCTCTTAGTATGACTAATGATGCAAATACTTATTTTCACCAGTCTTTGAAAATTAATCAAACCACAACACACTGTTTAAAACAGAAATGCTCGCTAATCAGCTGCAGCAACCTATTTCAGCACATACGTGAGTTTAAGCACACACGCAGCCACGCTGAATGCAGTATAGCACTAAAAGCTGGGCGCTGACACCAACTCCTCTGTTGAAGTAGGGTTTCCATCTATCTGTATAAAGTTGCACCAAGCCTGCGCAACTTCACTTTGAAGCCATTAGTTTTGGCTCTACAGGAAGCTATTTATACATATCTGAATTAATTAAGTCAGCTCTGTACAGCAGAAAAAGGAATCAACTTAATATGGTCGCCATGGCAATAAATATTTCCTGGATGTAGTTTTGCTGCTGATTGGCAATGGCCTCCCCACATTCCTTATGACGGCAAAAGTTGTTGAGCTTTTTAGCTTATACTGAACATCTTCCTTCAGAGTAAGATAAACTTGAAGTCTGAGTATTTTAGACAAAGATTCCTCTCCGGTAGCATCTCACACTAGTTTAAAATCATTCAGATCTTGAAACCAGGATCCACAGTTTTCCCTTCATCTTGCCCCCTCCTATTCCTGACTAGTGTGCTGAGAGTCTCTGGGATACTGAGCGGATAGCGAATCCGTGGATGCTGACTGCATTTTGTTATTAAAGTGACCCCTCCATCACTGACTGAGCTGAGCACGGCTGGAAAAATGACGGCAGAGAACAACCTGTTGTTTTCAACAGACAGTCTTGGCTGACCCTTGTGTCCACACCAGGCAAAAATAGAAAATAAAAGGTGCTGACGCTTTGCCAGCCCCATCTGCAGAATACACTCCTGGCCATGTCAATCACACCAGCGAGACTCTACGTGCAGTACACAGTAGAAATGTCCAAGTCATGCCTATGCCTTGTTGCTAAATTTGCCAAATGAGTCCACAACCTTCTCACAGCTTTGGGAAGGCCATGCTTTGTGGACAGGGAGTCTTTGGTGGGCAGTGGATACCTCAGAGGGCTGCAAGAGCTTCTCTGCGCTTGTGTGGAGCTCAGAGATGTTGAGCAGTTGCGCGAGCTTCTTTTCTTTTTGTCTTTTTCGTTTCTTTTCTTGAGTAGATTAAACCAAATATTAAATATGCTTTCAAACAAACACCAGCCTTTCACACTGCCAAATGAGATGGCATGCACAGGATAGATGCATGATTCCAATCTGCTTTTACTTTCCTGTTTTTAGAAACACGGGCCTCAAATGTGTGTGGTCAGAGCATGTGTCTGTCCATGTATTTTTCTCCTCATAATCACTAGAAATCTATCTTATTCAGTGTTAACCAAATGTAGCAAAGGAGGTATGTTTTCACTGCTAAGTTTCATGGAAATAGGTCACTGGTAGAGAACAAAGATCCTTTCCATGTCCTTACTGTTAGGAAAGCTAGATTGCTCTCTTTTTGCAAGAATCCACATCAGAGCTGGAAACAAAAAAGCATACGCACTTGTGATTGCCTCAGCTGTGTGAGAAGCTTCAGCAGCAATGGGCACCTTTTAAGTCACTGTTATCAGATGGCTGAAAGCTACGCTGTTCACACGACCAAAATTATGGCGGAGCAAAACGGAGAAGCTGGAAGAAGGGAAATGCATGATTAGTCTCTGATTTGCAAATTCACTGCATTCATTTTGAGCTTTGTGGGTTTTCTTGCAGATTTATTTTTTCTTTTACACCTATTGGAAGAAACTCAAGTTAGCAAAGTAGCTATTGAGATGAGGCATTTAGAAAACCCAGAACAAAACAATAGAGCTGCCATGACTACCCTCTAATCTTCAGCTTTCAAGCCCCTCCTGGCCCAAGTCACCTTCTGAGGATAGCAAAGGAAACGCATGACCTCTCAGCCACATGCAGCCCATGGCAGCAGGACCCACTGCACCAGCTGCTGCTGGTTCCTAAGCTTACAGCTCGGCTTCTTGCGTTGTATTTATTAATACAGTCTTTAAAAAGCCAGTATTTCTAGTAAAATTAAAGGCTACCAGACCTCTTAAAGAAATATCTCGCTTCCCTGTGTGAGTAAAAGACTCATACAAATCTGAAGTCTTTTAAGGTTGAACAGCTTAGTAGGACAGGGAACTGAGAGAGAACGCCCAGCCCCGAGGTGGCTGTTTGTTAATGGGTTACAGCTACACTGTGGTGTTATCTGATGTTTTGCTTTCTAATGTACGTGTTTAAAAAGGAATAATGAAAATGTAAATAAACGCAAAGGAATCCTAGGGACAGAAGAGGATCTATGAGGAATTCATTCAATGAAAAATACAAGCATACTGTTTCATATTGTGTTATTGACCATATATATAAGTTAATTCTTCCATGTCTCATTTGCCTAGCAGCATGGAAACTGCCAGCATTTTAAGAGCTGCTATCAGGTAACTTGCAGTGACATTAGCCAGACCATACAAACAGTGAACAGGCTCTAGTGACTGCGTTTTGAACCTGATCCTATGAGATGCTGCATGCTTTTTCTCCACATAGCCTTTAAGATGGCTAGACACAAACGGACTCCCAGACCTCTGTACTGAGAGCAGCTATGCAGTGCACTGCCAGGAGAGAGCTCTGAGAAGTGTCAACTGGCTGGGACTGATCTGACATTTCAGTTTATCCCTTGCCAGTGCAGGGGACTCTTTCCCTGCATTAATCTTCTTATGCTTTTCTGTCAAATCTCAATGAGCCAGGTGAGAAAACTGCTGCATAATACCTAGCTTTAAATTTCGGGACTGTTTTCCTGACACATCCAGGGTCACAGCATCATGGAGGAACTCTACACAAGAGCTCCCTGTGCAACACGCTAACGCAAAACAGTCACAGCAAGAAGCAGACAAAATGGATCTGAATGACAGAAATACTCTGACTTCTCAAACACACTTATGCATGTACTTAACTCATTACAAGGAATTCCTTTATTTTCTAGGGGCCCAGAAGACGCATATCAGATAGACTGGCAGCACAGACAAAACCACTAAAACTTACATAGGACATTTTTACAGAACAAAGTGCCCCTAAGAACAGAATCACTACTTCTACCACACGCCCATGCATCCTTTCACAAACATTTCCTCCCCTTATATAAGAATATGAAAATATTTTTCTATCCCCTTGCATATCATCCCATCTTTAAACAATTCCTCTCACTCTCCAGTATTTCACATGAACTTCTAATCTGGATTGCATTTAGCTGTTTTCAAGCTAGCTTTCTCCCATCCCCACTTTAATAAAACCCGATTAACACGCTTGAGAGACAAACGTGAACAAAAATCTCCCTTTCCCTCTAAAGTATGGCATTCATGAAGATATCATGAATAAGTAAACATTATCTCGTGTTCTGTTTCTTTTGTCTAGCTTATTGGTGTTGAGAAAGCTTCTTCTTCATTTATTTATGTTGGTATTTTATTTCCTTCCTGAGTTTCAAAGATGAACAGAGAAAAATAAATACCAAAGAAGTAGTTGATAGGCTGAAACAACCATGTGCTTTCTTCCCAGGGAAGTAAAAAATATATATATTTAATGCTAAGTTTTTGTTGCCTTGGCATTTCATTTAATACAACTCATAATATGGACTGGATGACAGTCTATGTATGACAATAGCTAGCAAGCCAGAGCATCAAAATCCTGTTTTCCAATGTGCAGGATTCCAATTTCTTCTCTTAATACTGATGCAATGATATCGGATTCTAGATTCCTAAATTACTGTTGTACTTAGAACTGGGGCAATCTTGTCTAGAGCAAGCCTATTCTAATGGCAGAATGTGTACAGTCCAGCAGCTAGTCAGTTTTGCACAGTCCTCACCAAGGTCCCAGATAACACTCCTGCATTTCTTACTTCTTCTCAAATTCCCTGGAGAGATGCTGCAACACAACATACCTGCAGGACCCAATGTCTGTGAGATTGGGTCAACTGGTGGATTAATTCTTGCTTATCTGACCTCGCTTAACTCTTTAGCAGATCTTGGTAAAATGATCAAATCTCAGAAAAATTATTCCTCAGACTGATTTTAAAAAGTATTGATTTGGTAAACCTCATGGCAAATTGATAGACTTTGACAAAAGGTAACTGGGTAGATTAGATGCTGTGGGGCGAAAGAGACAGCCTACAGAAAATCCAAGCATTGTACCTAACCCCTATAAGCAATAAGCACAACATTTAACTGGTTTCATGTTGACAGAGTCTGTTTTTCAAATCCATGAAAATTCCTCAGTGGAATTAAATCCACCTTGATCCCTGTGCATGGCTAACCAAAAGGCAACGTGATAGCTTTTCTGCAGCACTAACAGCACGCTCACAGCTGTAGCATCTTAGCAAAGGTCCTTTCCAGAGGGGAAAATGGAGGCATTAGAGCATGACACGTTTTCCGTGTCCTACTTCATAACCTCACACCTTAGATGAACTGTGAAAGTTAAGACTAAGGGTCTAACGGCACAAGCCAGCCAAACAGTACTATTTTTATCCTCATGACAAAGTCAGAAGGGTTTTCTCCTTCTTGTTAAAGACAAAAGCCATGCATTTTCCAAATGAGGGCAATAAAGGCTACAAGAATGCTTAAAAACCCCACATAAACTTTTTTGGTTGCAGAAATGAAGATGTAGATGCAATTGACAAAGTGTAATTTGCTTGAATTTCACTGATAAACAGAGAAAACCAACAAAACAAAACAAAACAAAAAAAAAACCAACAATCTACTGTGCATTTTGAAGCTATAGCCTGCAGGTTAAACCGAATTTTTTGACAAAATTGACTTTCAGCTTTGTAGGATGAATACAGAAAGCAATGGCAATTGCAGCACGCCTCCCTCCTGAGTCACTTCCGTGAAGACATGGAAGGAAGATGGGCAGAGGAGAGCTGTGTGCTGCAAATGTCACCTTACCAGCACCATGTGCTGCAGAAATCCTGACCTTCTGGGGGAGAATGAAGAAAATCACCGTGGTTCTTCTCAGCAGGAAGCTCCTTCCACTTTGGGGTTCTGGCCAAATCCTAACATAGCTAAATCTACCTACCAAAATGAAATAAGAAACAATTTTTTTTTGTTCAATCCCAGCCAGAAAAATAATATCTCTGAACAGGAGAAGATAATCTGCTCTGACAGTCCTCGAAGGAGAGGAATGCTGTGTCACAGTGCAGAACTAGCTGTACCACTGCAGCAGGTGGTGGGACGCAGTGCAGGCCAGTCAACCCCTGTGAGATCCTTCTGGAATGGAGGCACCAAACTGCTGTCATGTGTCACTGCTTTTTTTAACAAATGGCATCTAATCCAAAAAGCAGAGCCACCTAAAAGCTATTGTTGGCTTGGCACTATTTTTAGCCAAAGAAACCAAGCCTGCAAAGTAGACTGAACGGTAAAAAGTTTGGGCTAAAAATACTTGATGGCAAGATTTGATACCTTTGGATCAGAAAACACAGCTGAGGTAATAAAAACAGTTGTGTATTCCCACAACACCACTGTCTGGCTCAGTATTGGCAAGACTGTCAAGATGCTGTTTGTCCTGAGAAGGCAGCATGCAAGTGGGATGCTTGTGCCCTCCCAAACTCTCTTCCAGCACTTGTAAAGCTCTATTTTGAGTGCCTGAATCAGAATATAAGGGATTCTCATATTCAGGTGAAGAAGACAGAGCACATATTTGTTTCCCCTCTTCTTCCTCCATGTTTCTCCACACCCCAGATGCCTTCAAAGGAAAGTGGAGGACAGTTCAGTGGAGCAGCTCATCCTTCTCTTTTTCTCTCTTCATGCTGGGATTAGCAGATATGTCCCTGGGCAAGGACAGAGGAACACTACAACCCTCCTTTTCCTCTTAATGTGACATAGGCAGAGGCACATTTTGGACCTCTGCTCTGATTGTCTCAGTGGTTAGATGAAAGTTAAGTTGCCTGCAAGCTTGGTTTCCCCAGGACAAGCAGTGCAAGAGGAACTAAGTCCTTTTAAAAAAGAAGTGTTGGGCTGAACTTCGCAAATGAGGATGTGGTATTTCCAGGCCATAAATTAGAGCCTTTCAGCTCTCTGACAGGAATGTGCAAGTAATTTCCCTGGAGGGCTGAGAGTGCATGAACCACACAGAAGTTGATTCCTGGATCCAGAGCTGCAGTACTGAGATGTTCACGTGACAGGTAATTAGTTGCTCACTTAGAACTTCCCCCAGAAGCATTCCTCCAACATGGCTAAGAACTGAAGGGAATAAAGTGTGTTTGAATGACCTTTTCTCTGTATTTCTCTCCACCTATCCACTTTTCTCTTTCCTTTCCCACCTATCACCTTTTCTTTTTCTATTCTGCTATCCTACCAATATATGTGCACTGCTTTCTACATCAACTGTCTGTTTAATCCCTTGTAATAGTAACTAACCAGGGCTTAATGGCTTCTGTCTTTCATCAGAATCCCAGTATTTGTGTTTCTTTTTTTTCCTGCTTATCTTGACTGAAGTCTAGATTCAACATGATGTAACTGGGTTTTGTTTCACTGCCCTTAGCAGAGATCCACCAATTTGGACTGGCAGAGAATTTTTTCATGGTGATATTCTTTTACTAAGAGTTTTTGTTTTGTGTATGAAATACAAGCAAGCAATGAGTTATATGGGTCTATCAGTTCAGGCTACATGTATATGGCTTAGCAGGCAGCTCTGACCACTTGTTCTTCCATCAAATAACAAGATGAGGGGGGTATAAGGCATTTTAAAGATGTGCAGGAGTTGGATAGAGAGGGTTGTGCTTCTCATAGAGTCATCCAGCTGTTATGCCAAGCAAAATTCAATATGGTTTTGCAGACTTGTTAGATACTTTCTAGATACCTGTCCTTAGCAGGACAAGGGGAAATGGGTTAAGTTGAGGGAGGGAAGATTTAGGTTGGGTGTCAGGGGGAATTTCTTTACCAAGAGAGTGGTGATGTGCTGGAACAGCTGCCCAGAGAGGTTGTGGATGCCCTGTTCAGGGCAGGAGGTATTCAAAGCCAGGTTGGATGGGGCCCTGTGCAGCCTGGTCTAGTACTGAATGGGGAGGTTGGTGGCCCTGCCTGTGGCAGGGAGGTTGGAGATTCATGATCCTTGAGCTCCCTTCCAACCCAGGCCATTCTGTGATTCTGTATCATAGCTGCCTGTGGCCAGGACAAATAAATCTGGTGTTTAACACTTCCACTGCTAAGCTTCAGCTAGTCTGCAAATCTACATTTATTCCTTCCCCTGATGTTGACATTAATTATTGTTTTCCTGACATTACTTGTTCATATGGCGAGTGTGAGAGCTTCCCTCCATTCTTAGAGCATATGACCGTCATAGTACAACTTCAGATCTTGCTGTAGCACTGGGAAGCACTACTCAGTATGGCATTCATGCTTTGGTATTCATAAGGCTTGCCATGTGTTCCTCTACCACCAGCATGTGCTTGCAGAACCCTTTATGGATGCATTCAACATTCTGCGTACAGTTATCATTCACCTCTGCTTCATCTGACATATCTATTACTTTCTTATATACAGGCAATATGTCTTTCATACACAGTGTCACAAGCTTTGAATTTTGCTTGCTGAATCACTGAAATTTTGTGTCAGCTCTTCCACTGCCCTTGAAAGGGAAGAACATCCATATCAGATTGAAACTACCCTTGGTGCTCTACATTTGGTGATGCAACTGGGAGTAGTGAGGTTTATGGTAGACAGATCATGCTGATTAGTGCTCAGATATTACAGAGAAAGAGACTTTGGAAAACAGTGAGATTAATAGATTTCAGGGGAAAAAAAAAAAAATCCTATGGTGAAATCTGTTCTAACAGGCATACTGCCAGGAGAGACATAGTAGGAGCTTTACCAATTAAAATTTTTCTAACAGAAATTGACAATTCGAGAAGTAATCATAGATAAGGACTATACAACAGTAAGAATGAGAAGATGATGAGGACGTTGAGGTTTCTAAGTTTCTCAAGAACATGTGAGTGCACTGCCTACTACTGTATGCTATGCTTCCCAGTGCAGTCAAACGCATTGCCCAAGCCACTGAGCAGAGACACGCTGGTCCTCTCTGCAACAGGATGTGGTTGGTGGATTAGAAGACAAAGCCATGTCTGATGTAATTAGCTGAATGCTTTCACAGAGCTATGGCATTATGGAACTTCAGCAGAAATGTCTCACTGTCCAAACTGATCATCTTTACTGCTTTAACAGAAAAATAATTACTTTTCAGCGCTGCTCAAAACCCATGGAGTTTTAGGCACTAAGCATTCTAGTAATAGCAATAGCAAATCAGTGTGTGTACGTATATATATAAATATACAGAGAATTTTTGGGATTTCACTTGGGTGTGTTTACTTCATGGTGAACTGAATGTTCTGACGACCTTTCGTATTTACTGAAACAAGCGCCAGCAAGAATGAATGGCGTGCAATATAATCAGGGGTCTTTGTTATTTTCAGAAGCCTAATGAATGAACACATGACATCCACCGCTTTTTGACATGACAGGCATATGGTGTTCATAAATAAATAAAAAGCCTGATGATACAGTTAGGTTGATACCACCGAGTGGTAACATTTGGTAAGCTGGCAAGTTGTCTACTCTATCTTAGCTCGACAACAAAAACACAAAATATCTGAGTAAAAACAATTAATTGTAACTGATAGCTATTGCAGTTTCCTCCAATGAAGTCACATTACTAGGTTCCAAAAGAAACACTAGACTGCTCTTTAATGTATAGCTTCAGATACACTTACAATAACAATTAAAATTATTAGGGAGGCGTTTTTCAGCCACAATAGCAGTCAGCAATAATATCTACAATCCTGGTAGAGATTCACAGCAATATCAAAGTGTGAAGCAGAACCAAAGTGCCTACATTTTACTTATACTCGAAACTGAAATCCTGAAAATGCCAGAATAGCCACCTAATGGACAGGTACTGCTTTTGGTTTTTATAACAGTGGTGCTTACTGAAATATGATTGAGCCAGGTTCAGTTTTCAAACCTCTCTATGCCCTACAGATCCCAGTTTCTCATCTCTCCCAGGAATGCTCTCCATAGATCTGTCTTTCCACATTCTCTCTGCTTGCTTGAAAAATCACACTTTCACCAGTGGCATCACTACTGCAAAATCTGGAGGATATAGGAATATATGTGTTTCTTCCACACTTACATTTCAAAGCTACAACCTGATCCCTAGCAGTGAGTCATCCCAGTGACCCATCCACAAATGTAAAATACAAATTATTACAAGCAACTGAGATAATAACTATGATGTAGCTGCCCACAGACCTCACTGCAGAAAACCATATGCAGTACAATCCTTGTCTTTAAATCTTCAAAGCCACTCGTCTGACTGCAAACTTAGTCATGCATCCAGTGTAGTCAGGTAAGCAGTAATCAATCAACAGCTAACCCCAGAGTCATCCTCATCGCAGAATTCATCCAACTTCATCAGTTTCCTGTGATATCTACAGGTTCCACAGGACATCTTCAGGCTTCTCTGTGCTGAACCCCGACACCTATAGCAAAAAGATACAAGGCCTGATCAGGCCAGAACATCTATGAGATTGATGTCCTCTCAATAAGGATTGACCCTTCTGGAGTTTTGTAGTCAGCTCCCTTGGATTAAGGCTAGCTCAAAATTTGGGGTTAGGGTACAGTTTAGGAGAGAAGCACACCTTGTATGCCTGAACACGGTAGTATTCAGAAGGTCTTGAATTTATTTCCAGATGGTTGAGGTCACTTCCCTTTGGGAAGCATGGAGTTAAACTGACAGTTAAGACTGAGAAAGAGTTGAAAATATTTTATTTTCTGATAGCTGTTTAAATAAGATACAGGCTGGTACGGTAATGCCAAATCAAGCCTTAATTTGGTCACAGGATAGTAAAGATCACCATTGTGAGAGTCAGAGGGCTGTGTTTGTTTTTCATAGGGTGTGCAAAAATACAGGCTCATGTTGACAATACTGAACACACAAGAGTTAGCTGCAGCACCTCTCTGGGATTTAGGCTAGAATTCCTGAGGTATCCAAAGGCTGGAAATGTTCATCCTACATTATGTCAGAATCACCGAAGTAGGAAGAGGTTTAATCCTGGCAGGGCTGAAAGGATAAAAACTGAGTTTTGAAGGGTTACCCCTCAATGGTAGGGGCTCTATTCTTGTGTTTATCTTAGTGATATGGTTGGGCTAAAGGAAATAATCGTCAGGAGTACTGTATTTATTTCTGAATTTCACTGGAATTGTCATCTGTTAATGGCCAGGGCCATCTCTCCTTGCTTTAGAAAAGAGAATCTGTTAATATGCTGAAGTAATATGAAAATTGCTTTGGAGCATCTTAAGGCTACATTAAGTGTTTAGTTTTAGGAAAAGCTAAGTTTTGGAGAATTGTGTGATCATCTTAATCTTTGAAGAAATATCGAAGAAGAAAAGGGATGGTATCAGAGAGATTGCACATGATACTCACAGCAGTCACCTCCTAAGTTAAACTGTGGCTAGCTGGAAGATGGGCATTAGGATGTGAGAGAAATGAGATGATAGAATTGTGGTTCTAGGAATACTATGGTTGGCAAAAGATGTGGTGTCATTGATAGTTTCAGTCCAAGATTAGGAAAGAAGGGCAAGGACTGCTGGTATTAAATGTGAAGCCTGCAGGAGCCATTGAGTAGAATGAGGCTTAGTAAACAAGAAAATGTAATGGGTAACAATTTGGGCTTGGATAATTGTGTTCACTCTCCTGAATCAAGGCTAGTGTTAGGATGAAGAACTGGTGTTGGAACACTGAATTTATTTCTGAATTCTGTGGGAACTATATACTCAGTTGGCAGCTGTTCCTGAGAGGACTAGGCTGATGGAACGGGTGATAGCTGCTTTCTAACACACAAAGGGTTGAAGATCTGCGGTCATTTCTCCTTCCTGCAGGGGCCACCAAAACTCAATCCTGACCAAGCCTAGAGTTCGCTGTCTGCCACAGAAGTATCTTAAAGCACCACTCTTGATTTTGATCCCGATAAGTTTATTAGCACCTCCTGCCCAGAACTCTTTATCTCAGAACTGTGGTTAGGTCTGTCACTTCTGCCCGGACAAAACTACTCATACCCTAATCATTCCTGGAAATAGTTGAGCACCATGGCTCTTCCAAAGGGTGGCATGAAAGCCATTCCCAGTTCACCTTACCCCAAACTGAGCACTGGATCCCATGGCTCCAACCGCTTGTTAGTGACCATATTAATCCTATGGATCCAGCAACAAATGAAGTTATTCTGCCCTTGGCTTCTCAAATTCTCTGAACTGAACTCAGAGATAATCTGAGATAGATGTCTCAGATGTAGAGATATCCAGATAGTATGATGATAATAGATGTCCAGACAAATTTGTGCTCTTCTGTCCTGATCAACAGGCGGCCTCGGCTCAGTCTTCACAGGATTATGGCATCCATTGCAACAAGCTCAGATTGACAGCCCTTGTGAACTCCAAGCAGGATTGAGGTAGGTGACAGAATTCAAGAATGGGGCAGAGTTAGAGCTACTGTGCAGAAAGGAAGCAGAGGTTGAAGAGCTAGTTCTACTGCTGGCTGGGAAAGAACTCCTGCATAGGCTGTAAGGGTTTAGGAAAGGATCGCTGTGCTTTAGATAAACAGACCAGAATGAGAATGGGAAAATGAAGATAACTAGCCTAGGATTTAATCTATGATTAAGATGAAAGAAAAGATGCAGCTTTTGGAGAAGATAGATGGATGAATTAGAAGAGGTGACGGAGTAGAAAAAGCTGGCAACACTAGTTAGGAAAATGTTTAAAAAGGGTCTGCTCAACTAAATTTTAAACTCATAATTAAAACCAGTACAGGACAGAATGAGATGAAGATATATTTTTGGTTCATGTAGGGTCTGTATGTCTGTAGCATGATGGTAGTGTTGTAGTGCAAGTTAGGTCTATTGCTGTGAGAGTTACCTTTCCTTGTTGAAGGCTATGATTGCTTGGAATCACATGTGTACCTTAGGAGAGAAGAACCAGAAAAGGCTTGTTCATTGCAGGACAAGGGCTGCAAAAGCAGTAAGAAGAGTGGAGACATCAGAGGGAATTAAGGTGTGTTTTTTCCTTAAGAAATGCTTCCTGGACCTCAAGTTAATTATGTCATTGTGGTTGTGTTTGATTTGTGACAGACAGACTCAGGCTACTACAAGGGCCAGCTGATGAATCCTGTCTAAACATAAGAATTTTGCCCTTTATTGGGATATAGATATGGAAAGTTAAGTTTTGTTTCTGGATCCTGGAAGACCAGCTGTTCTGGGCTCAGTCAGCCAAAATCTCCAGTCTTCCACTCGGGCTCAGTTTTGTGTTGGGCTGTGGATACAGCTTGAAACTGGTGAGATTGATCAGCTCCATCTGTTGCCACAGGCTTTATAGGCTAGAAGACTGGGAAGAGGAGTGCTGCCTCTGCAGATGCAACACACTTAGGACTGTGGGAAGGAAAGAATTTCTTGAGTGACTACAGCTAGAAGTAAGGACAGATTTCTTAGCTATACAGCAGGCAGTTGCAGGTTTGGAGAGAGAACCCAGGCAAACAGGATAGGAAGAGGATTCATTTGCTGAAGTGAGATCCAAGATTAAAGATATCAAAGCAGTGTGAGGGTTCGGTTTATGCCTGAAGTCTGTAAGTCCGCAGGTCTGGTATGTGCGCTGACAATATGAAGTCATTGCTCAATTACAGTAAACAAACTGTATTTGTTACTGGATCCCAGAAGCCAATTAAGCTGCAAATTTGTTTCCAAAAACCCCTCTATTGGATCAGATCCGACGACAGCTTCGAGGCTTTAAGGAAGCTTTGTACTGAAAATCTACTGGCATTAGGTGGCTGTAGAAGGCTGGCAATATTTGGAGGATGGATGATGTAGTTAGCTGTAAGAAATCACACTATAGCAATCAAAAGTTGATGGGCAAGAGAATAAAGATAGAAGTCTGGTGTCTGGAATGAAAGAGGCAAATTCCTTAATAGAGCTGCAATTACTTCTGGGATAGCCAAACATTACTTTTCTGGCCTTAATGCAAGAATCCATGACTACATGAACTACAGTGACTACAAAACCAGGCTAATTCTCCATTCCTGCAGACATCACAAGACAAGCGGGAGTGGTGGGCACAGAAAGGGACAGGGAATGCTATGGTTGGTTTTAGGTGAAGTTCATCCTTTTGGCCCTCAAAGGGGCGAGGAGTTTACAGTTCTCCTACGCAGTTTGCTGTAGTGCTCTACGGTGCTGACACCTTGAGTAGGACTACTACGTAAGTTCAGGTCACTGGGCCAGAGCTTACGGTGACAATTAACCATCAGAGCAGAATTGGCTTTGTTGTGTTTAACAGAGGGTTCCAGACCACTATAAGAAGTATGCTGGGAGATGTCTTGGGGCAGAGTTAATGGCCGTACTGGATTCAGGCCAAAGTTAATGTCTTGGAATCACAGGAAGTGAAAAGCAACATTTATGTCTGGATCACAGAATCACAAAATGGTTGAAGTGACAAAGGGTCCTCTGGGTCCACTTGGTCCAGCAGTTAGAGCAGAGTACCCAAACCCATGTCCAGGATGAGACTCCAAAACCTGTCTGGGCATTCTCTGCCAGTGCTCCATTTCCCACACAGCACAGAAGTTCTTCCTGGTGTTCAGAGGGAACCTCCTGTGCTTCAGTTTGTCAGCTGCCTCTTGTCCTGGCACTGGGCATCACTGAAAACAGCCTGGCGCCATCTTCATTGCATCCTCCCTTTAGGTATTTAGACACTGAAGGGATACCTCCTGAGCCTCTTCTTCTCCAGGCTATAAAGTCTCATCTCTCTCAGTCTTTCATCTCTCAGGATCCTGCTAGGTTTGCTGAGCTTCAATCTCAGTTAGTTCTAACATAATAACACAGATTGTTTAATCTGCAGAATCTGAAGGATGGTGCGGGGTTTGGGGTTAGTTTTAGTGACAGCACAGCCTGGTGCTGCACATTCTAGGCCATTAGAACCAGTACAACGACTGCTGAAGAAAATCAGGCAGAGCCAATATTAGATATGGGGCAAGCAGGGCCTAAGACTAGGATTGATGTCATTATGGGTAACATTTGGTAGTAGAGGGACTGAGAAGATCTTGAAAATCATTTCTGGAAACCAGTGCATCGCTCCTTTATGTTAAGAAAGGGGACTTCACAGGGAAAGTCTAACAGACAAGAGCACAAGGAGATAGAGGCACTAGCACTTATCAAGGCTTTGTGACCACAAGGGTTTGGTTCAGAAGTCTACACACATGTGCACATATGTTTCTCCAATCTGTAACCTTCCTCCCATCCTTCCTGTCTCCCTGTGAGCCTCCCTGCCCCCCAGCTCCCACAGCCCTCCATGTCCTTTCTTTTGTTCTGCCGCATCCTTCTCAGCACAGCACAGGGCCGAGGCAGCAAGAGGAGAGAAAGAGGAGGGAAGCAGCTTTACCAATTGCTTTGGCCCTGCGTGCAGAACAATAACAACCACCAGCCCCACCATAACAGTAGTAATGGAAATGCTGCCGGGCCCCGGCTTTTCCATCTTGGGGTGTAAGGCAGGTGATGCAGCTGGGGGTCACCGCCGGCGTTTGGTTTGGGATGTAAGCATCTGGGGGCTGCCAGCTCGCAGCGGTGACCCCACAACCCCGCCGGCACTGCTTATCTGCCCAAGCCTGGGGACACGCGCAGACTCCCCGCCGGGCCCTCCGGCAGCAGCCCCCGTTCCGACGGCATCCAGCTGTTGCCGCCAGCTGTGTGCCAGCCCCAGCCGAGCCGCGGCCGAGCGCGGGGGCCGCCCCACCGCGGTCCCCGCCCCTGCGGGAGGAGGAGGAGGAACCGAGAGTGCCCGACCCGGTGGCTTTTAGGGGGGGAGGCCACTCGCCGCTTAGCGCTCCTCCGCCCGCCGCCGCTCCGCCGGGCTGGCCGCTGCCCGGCCGCTGCCCCTCCCGTCCCCGGCACCTACCTCGAGCCCCCCGCGGGCTGTGGGGCTCCGCGCCCGGAGCAGGAGGCAGCTGGGCGGGCAGAAGCAGCGGGGAGCCGCGCCGTGACCGGGTGGCGGGGGGGAGACGGGAGGCAGAGAGGAGGAAAAAGAAGGCAGGAGAACAGCGGGGGCTGACTCTGGGAGCGGGTCTCGGCGCCCAGGACCCGCACGCCCCGGCGGCCACGCGTGGGTGCAGAGCTCAGGGCCGGGCGGAAGATGCACACGACGCAGAAGGACACCACCTACACCAAGATCTTCGTCGGGGGCTTGCCCTACCACACCACCGACTCCAGCCTGCGCAAGTACTTCGAGGTGTTCGGCGACATCGAGGAGGCGGTGGTCATCACCGACCGGCAGACGGGAAAGTCCCGGGGATACGGCTTTGTAAGTGCGGGGACGGCTGCGGCCGCCGTCGGGAGAAACTTCTGCGGGGGTCGCTGCGTGGGGAGCGGGAGGGTTTGGAGGATTTTCCTTCTTTCTTTCCTTCCTTCCTTCCTTCCTTTCTTTCTTTCTTTTTGCTTTCTTTCTTTTCTTAGTTTTTTGTTTTGTTGGTTTTTTTTTTTTCCCCCTCCCTGCTGGGCACTTCGGAGAGAGGCGGGGGGAGGATTACTGAAAAAGGAGATGGAGGGCGAATCCCGTCGCTTCTCGCCCAGCCTGTTGCTCCCTGATACGGCCTCGCCGAGGGTTATCTGCTGCCGGCGGAGCTCGGCCCGCGCCCTCGGCGGCTGCCGGCTGCCCCGGAGCAGCAAGGCGAGGCGGGGGGAACCCCGGGCGGCTGAACCGGGGGGGGGGACTTCTCCCAGTCGCCCCGAGGGAGAGATCTAACGCGGAGCCTCGTCCCTGAAGGTCACCATGGCCGACAGAGCCGCTGCCGAACGAGCGTGTAAGGACCCCAACCCCATCATCGATGGGAGGAAGGCCAATGTCAACCTGGCGTACTTGGGTGCCAAGCCGAGGATCATGCAGCCAGGTGAGGACGCGGCCCTGCGTGCACCTTGGGTTCCTGGAGGGAGTTGAGCTTTGGGAAAGGTAGTGCTGGGCCACACTCCCCCGAAGCGCATCGAGGGGTCAGGTGTGCTTTTGTCTCTAAAGGCAGCACGCAGTAACTTTGTGGCTATTTGTTTAAGCACCAAAAGCAACTGGAGATACAATATCCCAAGTTCTCCAGGAGGATTTGCACAGTTCAGATTCTTCATTGGCTATTTCCATTGCTGGGAACGTGGAGGAGCTGACCATTTACAGTATCATTGCAGGGAAAGAGTGGCCTGGGAATGAATCGCTTCGAGTGTGTGTGGTCTTATTAATACCAACAGTATCTTGAAGGAAAGTCCTAAAACAGATGGGAGCTATGGGAAGGATTTTAAAATAAAATAGCATTTCCCAAGGCCACATCTGAGCCAATCTGATGTCCTTGCCACTTCCCAAAGTGCTGCCTCGCACCCTGAGAGAGCTTCAAGCACGGCGCGTGTAAACGTCTGTGCTCTGAAGGTGTTGAGCCCTGGGAGCACTGTGAGCAGTTCTGTGCCCACACAGGAAAGGGATTTTGTGCTTGGGCATTTGGAGAGCAGAAACGAAGTCAAGGATTTGAACCCCTGCTAAATCCTCATGTGGAGAGGGCTAAGGCTAAAGTCTGTAAAAACAGCACAGATACACCGATGGTTAAAAAGGGCCATATATAGATGGACAGTAAGGACCAGAATGGAGCATAAAATCAAAAGTTAATGAAAACTTTCTACTCGTTATTTAGCCAGAGTCATTCTTCTAAACACCACTAGGGAAGCGTGAGCTTCACTGTTTTAATTTCTGCATGGATGTCTGTGTGCGTGTGTGTGTAGGGACCGATGTGTTTTGCTTTCTGGTTTGTGGTTCTCCAGCCTTAGAGACATCACCACTGGAGGCCGTTACCCTGCGTTTGTGTGCGTGTGTGTGGCAAATAGCCAAAGGAAACTCATATGGAGAATGTGATGTGTTTTCCTTGGTAGGTTTTGCCTTTGGTGTTCAGCAGCTTCATCCAGCTCTCATACAGAGGCCTTTTGGGTAAGTCTGTTCAATGGGACCTCAAACAGGGGAGGAGAATTCATTTTTTTTTTTTTTTTTTTTTAAAAAGTGGAAAGCAAAAGTATGATCCTTGAAGGCCTCTGGCACTAGCATCCTTATAAACACAGCAGCAGTACTGCAGATTGCAGACTTACAAACGTATGCCTGTAACTGTGCTCTCCTTGTCGGTAACGTTCTGAACGCTGTAGCCGAGTCAAGTTGTGTGGGACGCGTCCCCTCCACCTAAGCAGCCCTGTCCCGTATGACCCTATGATAAAACAAGGAGGTATGACTTTATGCAAGATTGCTGTGCCCCGTTTCTCTTTTTTCAGCTTGACTCAATGTTATTTATCTCTTTCTAATCTGACAGGGATCGTTTACAGTTAAGATAACTGATCAGAAGGATATGATGATAAGAGGTGGAATAGTTCTGTTTGGAATTAAACTCTGTAACCAGTAGACTCAAACACAAACAAGCTAAAATGGTGATTAACGATGCATGTATGTTTTTTTCATATAGTCAATAGACCTCCGTGTGCTTTTTTTCATTTATTTATTACGGTAATGAAGTGGTGTTGATAGCTAAACTGTGTGCTTTTATTTACTCGAAAGAGCTGTAGTGAAGTGGTTTTTTTTGGGGGGGGGGGGTCTTTTTAATTTTGTTTTTGTTGTTGAGGAGTGACTTTGCCATGGGGAGCAAAGGGCCTTTTTTGTTTCCTTGCTTTCAAGCTGTAGCTTGTGACTTTTTTAACCTTATTTTGTAGTGAGTGCTAAATGGTGTGACTTCTTGGTTTTTTTAAGTGAATCAACATATTGCTTGCATGTTCATAATTTTGGGGGGGTTTGTTCTCAGGAGGGGTGTGGAGCTCCTTATTAACAATGTGCGTCCTGTTGGGCTTTCTAATTGGAGATTTTTTCCTTCGGTCTGACTTTAATACGTAGCACATTTCTCCT